>NC_051163.1:53661808-53862879 GCF_013339745.2 Dermacentor silvarum
ACATCACGAAGTGCCGGTAACACGTTCGGACACTTGCAGCAGCGGTCCATGAACTTGGCCACACAGATTCATTCTATTCCTTAACATGCCAGTCACTATTTTTGCAGCCAACTACTGCACACGTCTTCAATCCACATGATTCAATCTAGCATAATTGGAGCACAGTGTGTTAGCGAAAACTCACTTGCATTTCCGACAGCTGATCGCACAAAAGCAAGGTAGAAGCGGTAATGGTTTCGTATTCGTGCGCGGTCGCTGAGGAGAGGTATGGCGCGCCGCCCTGAGCGCCATCTCGTTTCTCTAAAACAAACTGCTCCGCGAAAAGGGTCAATAGGCTTTGCAAAAAACAACTCCTTTAGCAAGTGCTTGAAAGCGTTGTATGGTCGTTATCCTGAATGTCTCCCAGTGTGCTGGGAGAATTTCATGTGACACCGACTTCACATTCGGTGAAAATGGGGGGTAAAGCACAGCGAAATCTTTACGCTCGTTTTAATTATGAGCTTCAGAAATAAGTACTTTATTCCCTGTTGTTGTTTTTTTTCATTATCGGGCTTTATAGGATCTGCCCGCCTAGTGTCCTGGCTCAACTAAATGAGGCACCTTGTTTTTATTTGGTGAAAATAAGGGGCAGGTTATGGGTGATGTCTAGGCAAAGATTAAAGTATGTGGTTTAATAACGGCTTTAGTATTAAATTAATTTTGCAAGCTAGCCCTCCAGACCGTTGTAAGTGTTCGACAAACCCCGCTGTCCTTGGAGATGTCCTATACGTGTCCCTGAGATCAAGTTTAGCGAGAATATGGAAGGAACATTATGGCTGATTTGCTTACAAGGTTATGTGTGTGTGTGGGTGAATTATGGCCATTGCGAAAAATTCCTAGGCATGTTCTCGAAAGCCCTATAAACAGCAGTTATCCGCAAATATTGCGAAAATGTACACGTTTCTTATTGTCACCGCGTTTAGAGCGCACCTTTACATTATAAGCGCGGTATAACAAATTTTGTACCTGCACCCCGAGCAGCCCCGTTCCACATCCGACGTCCAGAATGACGGCATCCTTCTTGATCTGCAGCTCCTGGTTGATGAAGTGAGCCATGATACTCGGAGCCTTGTACTTCTGCAGAGCCATGTCCTAGGCCAAAATTAAGAAAAGAAATGTAGATAGTCGTCACAATGAGATGCACAGCGGAAATGCCAGGGCCAGTCTGTCGCTCACCGTGGCGCGGTGTTGTGTAAGTTAGCAAATATGTCACTAAATGTAGTGAGTTTTAAGTCACGTTCGTGACAACACTGCCTTTTTGGAGCTCTAGCGACATCTCTAGTGAGGATAAATTTAGCCAGTAAATTGCTTTGGTACAATTCCTCAAAGGACGCTGGCTATGCTCAGTGCCTCTTAGGGAAGCGCTAAATAGAAACCCCGCGTGCAGTACACGCCTCATACACAACTCGTTTCGACGGTGGCAATATACGTTGTGTCGCTATATTGAGTCAACGCTAAGCCCATCACCGTCAACAGTCGTCGTGAGACGGGGTTCTGTCGCAATTCTTTTTCTTTGCCTCGGAGTACCTGCACATACTTAGCCTCTCATCTCACCTCTTGCAATCACCACAAGACTGGTCGTGTGGCGAATGCTCGCGCCCTGGCTTCTGGGAGGTGGTGGCACTCACTCTGGGCAGGTCAAAGTGTGGCCCCTGTTGGACGGGGACACGTGCACTTTCGTGTCGAGAGCGAGTACACTGCCGGTGCGGTTGTGGGCTTAATTGTAAGATGGTCGAGTCTCTCGAAAGGAGGGCAGGCCACGGCTGGCTCCGAGTCGTATGCGCTTTCGTGATTAGCGGATCTCGGGTAGGTGAGGGGCCAACACAGCACACTACCATGCAGTTTTTTTTTTTTTTATGCGTAAGCATTTCTATGCCTACCCAACGAGGAAACCGTCCGTGCGTCACGTAAGACGATCGCTTTGAAGATAGGGCCCGCGCGGCCGCACCATACGCAGCCGCCGGAGTACGGTTGATCACGGTTCTTAATGGTTCGACGCGAATGGGTAAGACGCTAAAGAGCGATAACAGCTTATAATGATTGGAACGTCATCAGCGCCCCTGGCGCCGCCACCTGCTGTAGTTTGCTTGCGTCATCAATTCACCTTGCGCCACCGTCGGCAGCACTTCGTGTCTCCGCAGCGCTGTCGTTTATGCTGGTCGGATCCAGTTTCATAACATTGATGACGCTAAACGCCATTATCGACGACAGCCATCCTGAGATGGGATCTGCCGGATTTTTCTACCCAGTGATTCAAGTAGTAGGAGTAACCCGAGTTGTCTATTAAACAAGACAGTAGCCAGCAGCAAGTTGTCTAATCGGTCACATACCGAATGGCCCATGTTGTCCGCTCCTCAAGGCAGCAGCGAGCACAAATCTAGTGGCCCAAGCTATATGTAGACGATTTGGGTTACTGGGATAAAGTAGTTAGATACATACGTACATACCGAGAAGTGGTTAATGCTCCCACAGAAAGCTAATCTCACTAAAAAGTTACCACCGCTGATGTGGCGTACATGCACATACTGTACATCCGGGCCCAGGGCGTTGGTTCCATGGCTAAAGGGTTCCAACGCAAAACACGAGACACTTTCACCTCTCGTGCCGCGGCGGTTGCATATCTATGCTGGTTGTATAGAAGACACACTTGTGCACTTCGGTATTGCGCAAGCTAAACAAATGTTGTCCAAATCGAACAAGATCACTGCTGTATGGTTCAGCAAAGCAACAAACGGGGATGGTTGATGTATGTTCACAGTTTTCTTGCGCTACGTTTCTAACAGGGAACAAAACGAATTGAAAAGTATGACACAACCGACTGTATGAAAGTGCTTCATCTGAAAGTGATTGGTACTTTGTGTTTTCATACAATCCGTTGTGTCGTCGCTTGTCATTTCTTTTATTCCCTGCCCCTCCCCACCTCCCCAAAAAATACAGACATAACGCAAGACAACCTATGAACATCTAGGACGACATCAAACAGCGCCTGGACAGGACGAAGTGAAGACGACAGACAAGGCGCTGAACCACCATACGGCTCTGTATTGATACACTGTACTATCAAGCGCCAAGAAGAACGGAAATAAGTCAATATAACAGAAAGCTAGCGGTGTGTCCTGTCCCCATCTCCGCCTCCCTTATTCCCTTGCTTTGCTCTACGAAGCATCAGTTAGTGTCGTCGTCGTGATCATCTTCATAATCTTCGTCCCCCCATCATCATCATCGTAATCTTCTTTTTATGTCCACTGCCGGACGAAGGCCTCTCCCGGAGATAACCAATCACATCTGTTTCGCGCTAGCTAATTCCAAGTTGTGCCTGCAAGTTTACTATTTAAGCGCCGCCAAAAATTTTTATTGCTTCGTTTAAGAGGAAATTTTAGCTCGGGTACAACACCGATTTCCCGTTTCGAATATCTGTTTAACGCAGAAATGCTTTTATGAGAAAACCGCTCGATCGATTTCAATGAAAATAGTTCCCATTTGTGAGATACGTATCAATTCTGGAGGTGACGTTGCATGATTTCGCACCTCTTCGTAGTTGGTCGCCCAACTGTTGTAGATGGCCCTGGTCTCCTCGGTCGTGCGGTCGTCGACGACGAAGTCGACGATGTCCGACCGGTCCAAGGAGCTCGTCGATGGTTTCTTCGCCATATCTTCGAGAAATCGGCGGCTTCAATGAGAAAACGCGCGCAAGCCATCAAACTCGCAGCGCCCGAGAGCAGGACGAAGGGAGACAAGTCGCGAGCAATACGAGGGGCAACAGCGAATTCGTTGTTGAGAAACGATTACTTGTGAACTGTGCTTTCGAATCTGAAGGGTCGATATATCTAAGAAGCAGATTTCGCGCTGAATATTTATTCTCACTGAACAGTTTTGTGCGGGAACGCTTTTGCGTTTGGCCACTACGCCCTCTTCAAATAAATTTCGGCGCCCCTCTTAATATTGTGCCGGAGCGAGTACATAAAGCGCTGACCAGCAACTGAAATACTTCATTAGCAGTTCGGCCTTTTTATACAGTACTGACGAGAATCCTTATTATCGAGTACGTAATTGACTTCTTCTCCAGGGAGAGAAAGCGAAGGACTTTTGGTGACATCTTTCTTGCATCGTAGAATTTCGGAAGGTAATGTTTCCTCGGTGAGATTATTCGGATGCTTGTGCAGCGACGCACAATGATGATAGAAATATGTACAGTGGCGCATGCAGCAATTGAGGGCTATAGATTAACAGATATAGTCGTCTTGTCTGTATTCTGTAGTTATGTTCTCCTAATCTATCATTGAGAACATCTGCCGATCGGGTGACGAGCGTATCTGTTTACACTAGAAAACAGGCAGTGAGTGGGAAGCTTGATACGCACGTACGTACTACGAACTAGTTTGGCGGCTGATTTTGGTTTCCAACAGTCTGCTCGCGTGAACTCATTGAAATGATATCCGAATCGAAGCCATTGCAGCGACACAAAATGTTATTCTGTAAAGCGCATATTGAACAGTCAACCACAGAATTTTACGGAACACGAGATCTGAGAAAAAGCTGAATATTTGGGCAGCCTCAAAACGCTGTCTAGTATTCGCATTTACAGCTTCTACCAGTATACGTGAACGACATTGTGATGTTTGGTTTTAGTGACCACCATTGCAGGCTGCTCGGAAATTGGGCGTTTTCTGAGATCCCATGGTCCGTAAACTTTTGTGGTTGACTGTACATCTGTGTGCGCTTTAGCGTGGTCCCGATGTCACACTACGTCTACGTCTGAGAGCATGTAGCACAACAAATCAAGGATTACTGAACTGACACATTCGACTGACCTCCCCCCCCCCCTTTTTTTTTTAATGCGATAGCATTATAGGCGAACTTCCTCCATTTTTCAGGTATCTAACAGAAAACATGGGCCGATCATGAATGCAGTGAAGTATCCAGAAGGCAGTGCAGTCTAACATAGCGTCTCAAAGTGCGAGCTGCCACGACGGAACAATGTGAGAAACAGACACGTGACCATGCAGCAGACGTTTTAAAGAACGAGCTTTGGCACACGAGAGGCATGCGTGTGATCGTTGACTAATTATTCGAACATTAGGCTGCTTCGCTCTAAAACAGAGGTTAGATCCCATTATCGATGAGAACGTTTTTTTTTTTTTATAGAATCATAGGCGCTGGCGGGCTTACCCCCACTTTGGAGGTATCTGGCCGAAAACTCGAGATGTGCTGAGTGTACGGTCCGCTTTTGCACGATATCTCAAGTTTGCAAGCGATACGAGGTTTGGAAACATTGCTGTGATAAATGAGAGTGCGCAACGTCGCCCGAGACGCACGGATGCGCAGCTGTCAAGACGTCACAGTAACCACAATCTAAGTAGGATGTATCATAGTTAGAAAGATAGCGGTGCTACGCTCTGGGCTAGGTTTTTTTTTTTTTTTCGTGGAGTTGAGGTATAAAGCCTTGAGCTCCCCCCCCCCCCCCCCGGCCTTCTCCAAAAAAGATATAATAGAAAACATCAGATCACCCTAAATAATTTATTAAGCGCCTTTTTATCCCCGAACCTTTTCTGTACCCACGAGGTTGGTGCCACATGACGTCATGGACCACTGCCTCGTTTCATTACTATGATAACGATCAGTGCGACCGCGAGCGTTGCTAGCTAAACGCGCGTCGCTTTCGGTTATCTTTGTTTGCAAGTAACGCCAGCATCACTAACATTAATACTACACTGCGTGAGCAAACTTTACTGTGTCTGACGTCACAGTAATGTCCGCGACGCCAGGTCCGTCATCGCAGACCAACGTTACTCTCGAATTAAATATCTTGCAGTTCCTAACGGTCTACATTGGAAGTTTCTTCAACTTCAAATGTAGACAAATATAGTTAAAATGTCATTACCCCTTTGCAATTTTCTTGACGAAAGGTGAAATTTTTTATGGAATTATGAATTAATTTTTGCTGATTAGTCAATGTGTCTTTCATTTCTCTTGCAAGTAACTGTCCGCCTCTCCGAATAATCCAGCTCAAGGAATAGAACTACGTTATCATGCAATCAGTCAATTCATAAGAATTCCGTAAAACGTAAAAATAATCACCCCGTATGTTGAAGGCTGTGTTCACTCTAACCGGCCGCAACCGTAACCTTTGTGAACTTACGCGCAGAACTAACCATTATTTTTTTTGTCTCGTAGAAATAGATTGATGTTTGCATGTCATATTCGGAAGAGCCTTGAGGTGTGCAGAGACATTAAGCAGATAAAATTTGAGGTTTTTAAATAATTCATATTAAATAAGAATGTCAAGAAGGAATGCAAGAATGTCAAACAGTGCATTCAAGAAAAATGTTACGTGTTTTAGAAAGTTATATGCTCGCAACACGCCCAGCTCTGTTGTTTAAAGCAATACGGGCACCTATTTTTGAGCTTGTAGAAGATCTACCATAATCTCCTGAAACGTCGAAAAATTGCACTTAAGAATTATCGAGGGGATGAGACATTTCTAAGGTATTTTAATTTGATAATACAGTTGGTCTCGACACACCTGACAAGGCATCATCATGACGTCATGAAACTGCGACATTTTTTGAGGTCGAGCAGTAAGGCTAGGTATGATTGATTGATTGATCGAATATTGTCTGCGCTCACGTCTGCTTCCTGCAACGATCGTAAGAATTGAGCGAGTGATTGTATCATGACATCATGACGCACTCACTTCCCGTATAGCGAAACCGAAGCTGGTTAGCCCAACGAAACACTATGAAATATTTAGGACGTTCTGAAGGCGATCAGTATAGGCCTTTTCACCTACCAGAAAGCTTCCGGTCATGAATTTTTGACCGAGAAGTTAGCCAAGAAAAAAAGTCACAGGCCTGCGTGGCACACGCAGCACAGTCACGGCGTAATCTGGTGGAGCGGCTCAAGAGTAGCTCCAATTTGGGCACCACTCACAACAGGGTCTTCGCGGCAGTCTGTTCGCCTCGTTTTGACGAGGACGATCTGAACAGTCCGCGCGGCGTCGACGGCGAGCTGCGGATTGTAATGTTCTCTGCACAGCAGTCCTGCTGAGCCCGATCAAGCCTTACAACTACAACTTACATATCGGGCGCGCCGCGTTTGCAGGCACCTTAACTAGATGGCGCCATCATATTGGCGGTGGCTCGGCCGCTCGGGTATAGTGAACTAGAATATAAAAAAATCTAGTACACTGTAGCTCGGGAGCGCGTTGATTGCGCGCCTCGTCTGAATCGCATATCGTCGTCTGCGCCTGCGGACGCTGCGTTTGCAGGCATCTTACCTAGATGGCGCCATCATACTGGCGGAGGCTCGAGTCGTCTCCCCCTGCCTTTGCCTTAGGGTATTTTCCGCGGCCCGATAGCAAGCGCTTGCGTGGCTCAGTGGTAGAGCATCCGGCTCCCACGCAGCGGGCGTGGGCTCGATCCCGGCGGGAATCGGGTACTTTTTTCGCGTTTCCGGCGATAGCGGTTACGCGGCTGCGGCATCGTCACCACCCGAAACGGCTATTGGAATGAGTCCATAACAGCTTACGCTGTAAAACTAGTATGTAGTGAGATAGTGTAGTACAAGCACGTGTTCTTGATGCGTTCAAATATAAGGAACGCGCTCCATGTGTCGAACGCGGGTACGCAGCTTTCTTGTCGTATTTACCAATTAAATTCACTTGTCAGACATTCTAACTGTACTGCAAAACAGGTGTCAGCTGGCGAGCTATATATATATATAGGCTATTGCATTTATAGTGTGCCAGAGGCCTTAAACGGAAGTCATTTAGGATTTATGTTCGTAAACTAGAAAGGGCCTATATTTTTTTTGATTTAGAGCATTGACCTTCACGTAATAGCGCAAGAATATGAGTCAAAAATGTCACTTCACTACAGCTTGAGCTGCCACACGCCGGCGGCCATGAGCACACCTTAGCTTGCCTTGTGGCTGAGCGCTGACGATGTCAGCCTGGTCGTTGGAGCGGTACCCGGGACTCACGCTGCTGCCGTGGCGATCGTCGCTGAAGTGCGGCACATGAGGCGGCTGCTGGTCGTCGGGCGCGAGGGCCTCGTCGCTAGACTTGGGAACGAGAAGCAGCGACGCAGGCTGTTCACCGTTGCTGGTCTGCGGGTTCACAGACTCAACGCTGGACTTGGGCACAAGCTGTAGCGGGAGAGAGAGAAAGCAAAGGCAGCGATTCGAACAAGATGGACTGTCGCACTATACCCGCCGAGGCTGCTAAGCGGTTATGGTGTTGAGCTGCTAAGCACGAGGTCGAAGGATCCCCAGGTGGTCAAAATTAATCCGGAGTCCCCCACTACGGCGTGCCTCATAATCATATGGTCGCTTTGGCACGTAAACCCCAGACCTTATAAAAAAATGCCGCGCTGGAAAACTGAATAGCGCTAAACGAACAAGTGTGGCCATTAAGCGCATTCACAAGCTTTGTGACCATTAACGCGTTTGTATGACCGTGTTCAGGGTCATGACAATGATATTTCGAAAAGATCGGCGGGGTTTCAGCAACTTTCAGTTAGCAACGCCGAGAAGGTAGTCTTTTCTAATAACACACATTGGTACTCCACCTGGTCGTACCTTCCCTCTTTAGTTATGGCAGAGTTTCGGTCAGGATTAATACACTAATATAACGCCACATGAAAGTTAAAGCTAAGTGCCGTAATTGCGCGGAGTTATTAGAAGCGAGTACCTTCTCGACATTGCTAATTGAAAGTTGTTGAAACCCCGTCGATTTCTTTTAATATTTTTTTTTTTCAGAATGCCATCCATTGAGTTACCCTGGTGCAGAGAGGTGGCGTTCGACAGACATCGCTGAAGGAGGAAACGTCCGAAATTCCTTGGTATGTGGAAGTCGAAAAAAATCAATGTATAAAAGAAAACTATGATGGGGAGAGGAACGATCAGTCTAGCATGCTAATGATTAGATTCAATCAGATAATTTTGGATTGCCAAGCAAGCATTCCGTGGCTGAACCCAATTATAGAGACTACAAAAGATAAGATCACAGGCTCCGATAAATATAGGCCAATATTCCGAAGCAGGATTTCCAGTTGTCTTTTTCTTATTACAGAAAAACGACTACAAAAAAAAAACAAATCGTCGGCCCTTCCCCTACCGGAAAATGGGGTTAAGCCAAGCTTGTCCTAGGGTGCACCTTGTGTTTGACGGTTATGTTTCTTGTGAGTAACTTGACCGTGACCAAGGGAAGGTCAAGTGATCTGCTCGTCGTTGGCGGAGTGCCGCAGCTTCAGCGGCTCGCACCGTAGGATCGGCCCGTCGACGACGCGCCCTGATCTCCCGTCGGAACTCGGCGAGAGCTGCCTGTTGTTCGGGGGTACGCACAATGCACGGCCGTCCCATCGGTTTTCCGAGACTGAACTGAACGGAAACGAAGCGGGCGCAGCGCGCGCGAAACCCTTTCCTGCCCTTTCCCTCCCCGGCGGAATCAAAACAGCTCTGACTGGCTGCGCACGTGGCGTGAGCGCGCGCCTACGCAGGCTCGCTGGAGCCGGAGCATGAGTCATTAGGCACAGTGCCAGTTGCGTAGGCGCGCGCTCACGCGCCTACGCCAATCAGAGCCGTTTCGCTTCCTTCGGGGAGGGAAAGGGCAGGAAAGGGTCGCTGGAGCCGGAGTTTTTGCGTTACATCGCCGGCGCAGGCTGGCGTATACAAGCTTCGCTTGAAAAGCCGGCAGATCTTACGCCTTGTGGGAATCCATGTTATGCGAAGCAGTGTGCGGGGAGCCGACCAAGTTAACGAAAGGACCATAAGAGCACCAAGACGTAGGCGGCTGTTTCATGACCTACATGACACGCATATCATTACATTCATGTCATGTCCTACCAAATATATTCGTCTACACTCTTGTCATACTATGCCAATTTCGGTACATACGAAGTTTACGAAACGACCATGAGAGCACCAAGACGCAGGCGGCCACTTCATGACCTGCATGACACCCATGTTATGACATTCTTGACATGACATATTATTTATGTTCGTCGTGCACTCTTGTCATACTATGCCAATTTTGTTTTGGTACATACGAAGTTAACGAAACGACCATGGGAGCACCAAGACGTATGCGGCTAGATAGATAGATAGATAGATAGATAGATAGATAGATAGATAGATAGATAGATAGATAGATAGATAGATAGATAGATAGATAGATAGATAGATAGATAGATAGATAGATAGATAGATAGATAGATAGATAGATAGATAGATAGATAGATACTCTCAAAGTGGCAAATGTTTGCCAAGAAATGCTTCGCATTTAAAAGAATCCTTACGCAGTACGGCCCTTGGTCCGGTAAGTCGACCTGTTCAGTGATCCAGTGGTCGGGCAGTATTCTCAGCTGTGGCGAGGGGGCCAATGGCGACGACGGAAAAGAGCAGTGGGTCCCGACGGCCGAGGGGGACGAAGGAGACGCCTCCGAACCCTCGACAGCCGCCTGATGACGATCATTATCGTGAAACAAGATAATCTCTTCAGTGTACATTCCAAGGTTCCCCTATGGACGACATTATGCTCGCACTGTTCGGACGCCACCGGAGTGAGTGAAGGTACAGTAGGCAACAAAAATTTACGAAACAGGGGATTCTCGAAAAAACCAATACCCTACTAAAACTGGGCAGAAAACGTTCAATTCAAAGCTTCAGGCTGTATGAATACTTGTAACGTATACAGTGATTCGTTAAATTAGAGACACTATGCCCCAAACACAGCAAAATTTCACTTTTGTCGTGCAAACCCTTTCCGGTTAACTTTTGTGGCCTGCTGTAGTTGGAATACAAGAACGAGCACTAACAAGAACTCTCGAGAATAGATTCAAAAGATGGGAAATGCACTCACCCTTCCACAACTAGGTTGTTATGATCCGCGTAACTCACACCGGTTTTCTGGATAGTTGGTTTGTCAAGTGAAATTTTTTAGCATTGATCAACGCGACTTGTAGACCAACACAAAGACGTGACGCACGCCTGACGCCTCACCTGTCTGTATGTGTCAAGTTGCGTTGTTCGAGGGCTAACTGGTAAGTCCAAATACAGATGCTTTCAAGTGCTAATAATTTACTGCACAGGGTCTTAAAAGTTAAACTAACGCTAATTTTAATAAAAACGCGATGCTATAGGCACGAAAATTCTACTTGCGCTGGCGGTTTATGCGCTTTGGTAGACAGAATGTTTCACGAAATATTAGAGACCTCAAACACCTAATTCAAAAAAAAAGTCGTACTTTTTTTGCTATTACGATTATGGTGCATGTTTATATTTGAAACGTTAAGACAATCGTACTTGAAGACAACTTCACTTTGATTCTCCTGGAGCACTTGTGCTCCGAGATATTCTTTAAATTCGACACTTACTCCGCTAACTTCGCATTCAGGGGCCTGAATCTCGACCCAACGTCAAGCCGTGTGGCAATTACAACGCGAGTAAAAAGTCAGTCGTTGCTAGTCCTCGCCAGCCGATAGCACGAGCGCTGCTGTTATCAGCTTTTCTCAGCCTACAAACGATGTGCCTCATGCAGTAAGCTACGTCGCAATTGACGTTCAGCCGACATCTATACGCCCTTAAACTGGGGCTAAATTGGCTGAGTGTCAAATTCTGTGATGAATTTCCCGGAGCAGAAGCACTCCAGAAGTATCAATCAAATTGAAGTCTTCAAATACGATTGTCTCAACTTTCCAAATAAAAACATAAACCATACTCCTGATAGAAAAAAAATAATGCAGAAGTTTTTACAGCGGAACTGTATATATCTACCCTCCCATAGATTTTTCAGTGTCCGTGCCTCAAAATTCCCGGCCCTCTATGAGGAGGCAAAGCAAACCAGTAAGTCATGTGCTGACACCTGGCGTCTCTAAAGGTGACTCTAATGTAGCGAAAGCTGTGCCCGCCAAAGTGCACAAACTACCTGCGCAAGCAAACTTAGTGCTAACATAGCCTTTTGCATTAACATTGCCATTAGTTTAACTTTGAAAACCCTGTATAGCAAAGCACAATGACGCAAACTCCAAGTGCGTGTGTGAACGAGGCAGTTACCTTCGGCGATGCGACTGAGCTCACGGACTTGGATCCGCTGCTGCCTTCTTGCTGATGCCTCTACGGCAAATGGAGAAGTAACATAGAATGTTCAAGCAAAGATGTCGGTGACGAACGTTTCTCTCTGTGTTGTTATTTGTTACTCACACGGCACTATGGATTCTTAGAGTCGCGCTTGCCACTCAGTCAACACAAGACTTCGCAAGCAACGTTTAAAACCAGAGAAACGAAAAAAAAAACAATTTATTTTGCAGTACACGCATGCCGAGTGAAATCAAGCGGAACAATACACGTGTACCTGTTCAACAGATGCAGTGTTTTTTTTTCTCTTTTTCTTTTCTAACCTGACAATTTGCGCAAGAAAATGTAAATATTCCCTACTGAAATGGTCTCTAAGCCATTTGCTTACGATAGTATATATACATGCGTGTCTATGCCTTGTGCCACTGATTTATGGCTTCGCGGACTTCTTGAAGTTCACGCGGTTTAGTCACACTGTTATAACTGTTAGCCCGTTACAACAATATATGAGAAGGAAACGTGTCCTGCAGACGATGTGTTTTACAAGAGGAACCTTCTTACCATGGTCTTTCTCTAAACAGTAATTGTCTTACGCTTCCCTAGAAGCTGTTTTTACACTCATACGATACGAATAGCTTTAGAGCAGACCACGGTCTGTCTCACAGAGTGCGCAGAGTTCCGACAGCTAACATGCTACAAAAATGTAGGGCTGCCGTTTACGTACTCTCAGCCGAGTGATATAGCTACAGTGCCGTCCTCCAGTGTTGCAATGCTCACTTTTGTCCCATGGAATATATCACAGGAAAGAAAAAAAAATCGGCGATTCTTTGTATAATAGTGCACGTTATTGGGGGAGTCCTTCGTTCATCGTCAAGTAAACATTCTTTGTACTATCGTATAATAGAGGAGTGTGGCGTCGGTCAGTGACCACATAGGCTCTACGCTCCTGCAAGTAATGAAGGGAGTGGGGGCGACTCCTGGGGGTGTGGGGGAGAGAATGCTCAACTCTTATTTCACTCTATTTTTGTGACTCATCGTACTCTTCAATGCAAAACGCTCACCATCACGGTGTAGAACGCTAACTCTGCCCACGCCCGAGCACATTGACCTTGCTCCCTCCGGGAGCATTAAAGCTCTCAAATTTGAGATTAACCTCGCAAAGACCAAAGTATCATTTTTGATACGCATGAGCAAGTTTTGGTAATATACATAAAGTTCAAACAGCTGTTTACTAATGCACTAACATTTACTAGTGTACTAATTAGTTATTCGCTCATTAACAATTCAATGCTTTTTGTACGAAATGTACTCTCTATGCTCTGAGAATAGGTGTACAAGCTGTTTTAGTTAAAGTGTGATTAAAATGAAACATGCAGTTACTCCGTCAAAAGGAATTACCAACACTTTTTTTTTGTTCCTACTTTTCACCTCGATTTATATCGTAGCTTACTGTGCACGGGCTAGATTTCTGTCTTGCTCGTTCTGCGCTGCATACCAAAGTACAACGTTGGGCAGTGTAGCTAGCTGTTGCGCAGCTGTCAATAATTGAGGCGCAAACAGTAAGCGGAAGAAATGAAAAATGAATAGAAAGAACATTGGGCGGCCCTCTCACGGCCGTGCGCGCCACTCAACTACGCTTGGAGACTTATAAACGGATCCCCCCTTTTTTTAAGTAACTATATACTATACCTAGGGAGAAATCTGTCACCGCCACCAGTACGAGTTTGCTAATGTGCGCTGTGCCACCACGGGAATGCCGGGATATTGGTGCTTCGACTTGTCCCGTTTGGCCTAAAGCATGCTCCTGTTTGTCACTCGGAAAGCTGCCTTCGAGTTAAATCTTCGTGGAGAGCTTACTCGCATCCAATCAGAAGGGGCAAGTTGGCGAATTTCAGAGGAGCCCAGAATAGAACCCCTGACTCTCCAGGAAAAATGCCGATCCCAAGCCTCTGCATCTTTAACATCCCGGCATTGCCATGCATGCTACAGCAGCGCAACGCCAATTTTTTCTATGACGCCGATTCACTAACCAAGTAACTTTGCGGCCCGAATGCGCCAGGTTTCCTAGAAGGAAACCTGGCGCCACCGTGCATGCGAATTTCCTAACGGACTAGCTTCATGGCACCATGGGAATGCCGGTATGCTGGTGTGTGGCGTGGAAGGCTTGCCTCGACGTGACTTAGCTTAACACAGTCATTTCCGTACATATGCTTTCTTAGCATAATATCATCACAAGTCTCGGTTGACCCGTAATACACATATCGCTATTGTTCCCTCACATTACTTATAATACGGAAACGAAGAAAATAAAAACAGATAATTGAAACTGACGCACAGTGAAAAGAAGCCTTGCACTTTTCCTTCTAATTTTAGCGACTGCCGGTATTGTTCACGGTCAGTATACTTGCACAACCAAGACAAGCTCTCATGGTTAAATAAAGATAATGATTTCACGGAATAAAAAAAAACTTACTATTTTACACGTTTAGTATAGGATGGATCGCTGCTACAGACGGAACGCTTCTAGCCAGACGCGTCTTGGCTGTGCGAGACAGGTAGCCATCCGAAGCCACCCCATACCGCTATTCCCACGGTACGGTACGGTGCGGTACGGTACGGTACGGTACGGTACGGTAGTGCCAGTTACCGCTTTATGTTTTTACACTAAGCTCAGCATTCTCAGCAAAAGGAATGGACGACAAGAATGGCACCACCAGTGGCTCGTCGTCGCTGTGCGGCAGAAAACCGTCGCTGCGTTCCTGCTTTGCGGAACCGGAGCTGCTCATCTAGCTGGGACTCATGGTCCCCAGCTACGTGTGCCCGCCCGCAGCCACGGCACCAGGAGAGCTGCCGCAGCTGCATGGTAAAGAATGGTTGTGTAAGGGCTAGCCGGGTCTCGGCCAATGCACTTCACGTTGCTGCGCATTGTCGGGACAGGGCGAAACACAACACGAAAATACAGTAAACCTTATTGATACGTTATTGTTTGTTGCGTTTTCTCGGATCTTACGCTCTGAAACGCCGCTGCCGTTACCCTTATGGTCATGTCTATTAGATTACTGTTCGTTACGTTCGGCTTGCCAGCTGTTACGTCTATAAACTACACCGGCGCACCACCGACGTGGCATCGTCCATTGACGGTGTGTATGTCGACTGCCGCATATCGCCGCTGAAAACTACCACTTGCCGTGTTCACAGTACGTTTCAATAGCTTTATTTTAGGGGGTTTTCAGTAGTCTGTTTTACTTCTATTCAAATTCAACTAAATTTATGTAACAGTAACTTTTCCTTCATCTGCAGTGCTGCTGCAGTCGTCATCGCATGTTACGTTTTCCCGGATCATGCGTTCTTTCCACTATGATTCTCCAAAAAAGGTACCGAGAGGGTTCTAACACTTCACTCACGTGCCGATTCAGGTGCAAGCAATGCGGTTTCACTCAATTGTAGGAATATACTATACAGTACGCTTTTCCACCCGAAAGCAACAGGGTAAAGAAGAACAACAAAAGGAATGATTAATAAAATTTGGATATAATGTGTGTGCTCAATCAAGCACACTTCCGGAGAAAGGGAAGGCTGGAGCGTGCTTTTGTATAAGCTACCATTTAGACCAGTGGGTAGCTTTAATTCGTGTTCTAGTGACCAACAATGCACGTGGGTGTATAGACGGCGAGGAACGCCGTGTCGGGAAATTCTGCGTGCGAGCAACTCTGTGTCGGTTTCACAAAAACAAATAATTTATCTTAAGCAAGTCCTCCTGGAGGTTTTCTTCTCGTTATCCGAATACCATTTCATCTTTGCGTCCATGTTATTTGTCGCGTGAGCGCCGGTCCTATCGATAAATCACGCAGTCTGTTATTTTGGTCCGTTTGCTTTTTCAGATGAGATCAGTTGGAAGAATAGCACGCGTCGCTCGTAGGGTCTCTCCTTGTACGGGCTAAGACACGATGCAGCACCTTTAGAGAGCTAGGAGCACGGTATGACTCTTTTCGTGGCGCTAAGATATGATATTACTTTTTTTTTTGCGGTGCTTCATTACGATTATTCCTTTTGCGGCGCTAACATGCGGTATGACTCGTTTTGCGGGAGTAACTGCAAGACCAGTACTCACTTTTTATTTATGAGAGCTCTTCCTTCCCCCCTTCGCTCCCCCTTTTCATTGCCCTATGGTGCCTGCATGTTCATTCTGATTGGGCGTGATCAGGCTGAAGTGAACGTAGTCGTCGGTAAGTATGTATAGGAGAACTGTCTAAAAATGGATTCGTATATGGCGAAAGCACTTGCTCCCGCATATTGCGGACTCACCATCGCTTTCTTGTTTTAAGAGTGTGCTCTTGGACGACATTAATTTGCGCAGTGGTTCGTCCCTGTATCGGGACGCCGCTTAACTTCACAAAAAAATTAAACTCCAGAATTTTTCTTCCCGAACCACGATCTGATTATGAGGCATGCCGTTGGGGGGGGACTACGGATAAAGTTTGACTATACCTTAGGTCCTTGAACAGGCACCTAAATCTGAGTGCACGAGCTTTTTTGCATTTCCGCCCGGTCGAGATGCGGCCGCCGCGGCCTGGATCGGATCCGCGACCTCAAGCTCGGAAGTACAACGCCATAGACACTGGGTTGCCAGGGCGAGCAGCTTCACTTGATTAGTGAAGAAAAACTTAGCGCTAACTCGATTGAACCTTACTAACATTTAGTAATGCGTATAAAAATGTGTATAAATTGCTATTAAGAGAAAAAAATGGGGCTGGGCCGCCCATGTAATGCGTAGGATGGATAACCGGTGGATCATTAGAGTTACAGAATGGATACCAAGAGAAGGGAAGCGCAGTCGAGGACGGCAGAAAACTAGGTGGACTGATGAAGTTAGTAAATTCGCAGGCGCGAGTTGGAATACGCTAGCGCAAGACAGGGGTGATTGGAGATCGCAGGGAGAGGTCGTCGTCCTGCAGTGGACATAAAAATAGGCTGGTGATGATGATAAAAATGTGCCTTAATGTACAAATTAACTATAACAAGAGCAGAGCCTGAGCGCGCACTGACGTTCCGCCGGGCGGTCTTTTTTTTTTTTTTCAATCCTTGGCATCGACCAAAGGGTGCGTACATGTGGCAAATGTGTTCTCAGACATCTCGCCCTTATACGTGGAAACGTATATTTCTTCACACTCGGAATATAAACACAAGGTGACACTCTCAAACAGTAATTAGTCGCTTCATCCATGTTCTTGATTAACGGAACCTTGGTTTTAAACGCATGATTGGTAAGCCTGTGGATTGGGCTCTGGGTTGGGCTGGCACTGCGGGTTGGGCTGGGCACTGGAGTTCGGCACCGAGTCGGCCGCATGACAATACTGACGGTTCTCGCAAAGCGTGCAATAGCGGTTCCTTTCCTTCCGCTTTTTTTTTTTTTTGCCACGTCGTGTCTAACCTATACACAACTTGCTGTCACAGCCGCTCTGCACCTGAACGAATTGCTGTGGCAACGAAGGAACAGAAGGAACAGCTACGGATACGAGGTGCACACAAGTATAACAGCGTCTTAAGAATATTTACAACGTCTAATTCGCATACGTTTAATTTGCATGGGAAACGAAAAAAAAAACATATCGCGTTTCCTGCCATGTTTATATTAATAAAAGTTGACAGTCCCTTAACTATCCTTACGTGATTTTAGTGCGACAGCATATTGACTTGTCTAAGTTGTCGCCTTACCCTAAAACTCTACCTTAATCCACTTTGCTATAACTTGTACCAACCTTAATCCACCTCAATCCACTCTAATCCACCTTAATACAATTTTAGGAGTGGGCCAGGTCGGTTTTTTGGGGGCGCGTGCTTGGAGCCGCCTGAGAAACCAAGATGAAGATGGAATAAACGGTCAGGGAGTGAGTAATGTCTCCATTGAGTATTATGCACGATACAACAGTGATGGTCCAGTTGGTTTCAGTAGTTTCGACATTTATAGCGCCAGAAGACGGACGTACAGCGAGAATATAGGACTGTGTTCTCGTCCAGTCTTTTTGCTGTGCACCCGTTTCTCAGCGCTATAAATACGTCAGGCTGAAAATGCTGCTTGCTTTAGGAATTACAAAGGCTTCGGCTATCGCACGGCGTGAAAAACGTACACTTCCACGTCGGGCAACATGACGCGAGGCCTGAAATGCGCCTGACATATGCTCCATGCAGTTGCTCTTCTGCATAGCGGCGGTGATGTTCTGAGGTTGGGTAGCTGCAATCAGGAGATTGACAACTGGTTTGTGGCAATCGCGGTTATCGAGACTGCGGCCGCTCACCTAGCCGTGCCACTGCGCAATTACCAACAACCACGTCCACCGTTAACACCTACTGACATTTTGATACAACTCAGCCATAGTGATGCTCACTTACCAGACGCGCAGCCCCAGAAAACGCAAACGAACGGTCGCGAGCTCTTCTTCTTCTTCTCCTTCCTTCAACTTACGACACGTACCCACGAAGGGAGATTGGACATGGTTCGCAATAGAAACATAATATGAATTTCTTGCTTCCGGTTAACTCATTCATCAGTACTACCTATATTTAATTAATAGCGATTATAAATATTTGTTCTTTTGTTTTCTTTTCTTAAACTGCACCGGGGCATTGTCTTCCTCTTCTTTCTCGAGGCTGTAACTACATCTGCTAAACAAAAAGTTGTCGCAGTTTCACCTGAAAGGCGAAGCATCAATTGCGATAGCAAACTTGTAGAGAGCTATACGGAGTAATGATATTAGCTTTATCAGCCGTATAAACTTGGACATGCAGCAGCATCGGCAACACGCAGAACTGTTGTCGACGCTATCGGCGTTTTGCCCGCGTTCGCTCAAAATGCGTGCGGCGTTGGTGACTGTTGCCGGAGCCTCTGATATAAATAGGCACTTCGTGCCGCAGCTAAATGTCGCCTCCCTTCCCTCCCCCTCCCCACGGCCTCTCACGCGTCGGAAGAAGGCACGTTTGCTCTACATATATAGTGATTGTAAAGGAGAAAAGAGACGCCTACTTCTGCAGCCCTTAAGCGAGCACGGCGCAGAACGCACGTTTGTTCTCCGCCGTGCGTTCACTCCCCGTGAAAGACGCGCCCCTCGCGCCCTTTCACTCGCACATACAGCGTTCGGCGCGCGGCGACGATTTCTTCTCCAAATGACGTCATACGGAACCTCACGGCGACGCCGACGGCAGAAATCTGCTTTTGAGTGTCCATATAATTGCTATCGCAATAAAAGACCATATCCTTAATGCTTCCATATTTTAATCATTCTGATTAAGTTTCACCGGTTTTTTACAAGGAAGCTGTTAAGAAGAATTCCGCAAAGGTTCTTACAGCGAAGCTGTTAAAGGCTAGGTTCCAGGAGGTCGCGTCCGTAGACCGACCGGCGTTTATAATTTCGGCTCCGTGTGCGTGGCGGTTGGGCTCCATGTGCGTGGCGGTTGCCCGCCAGTTGTGCCTTACCACATGTATATAAAAACGGATGATGGATAACCCATTGTTATGCCCCTCGCCACCGCCGATGCCTCTTTCACAAGTGTCGCGATACTCGGCGGCGACACGTCCCACCAATCGTTGTACCCCTTTGTCTCCTGACGTAGAGATCGCGCCGTTATCAGCAGTGGCCCTCTGGACTCGCTATGGGACGGACGCTCGTTTAACCACATCGTGCAGGATCCTGACGTCAGGATCCCGACGATGCCGTGCACAGTGTACCACGGCTACGAACACTGTGTCTCATACACTATTCTATGACGATGGGGCGGTACTATCATAAAAATTTTCTGACGCATCTTACTCTGAGGAATTCAATTACTCCAATAACGCACTTGCGCTAGGTGGAGGGCCAACAAGAATGAGGATGTATGCTGCGCTAACGGTACCGCCACCAAACGGCCGCTCAGACAGACCTCAAATGGCAGCTGGAAAAGGGCTTCGTCTTTTACAGCGAAGTTGTTAGCTCATTTCTGGTGTTTGCGGTAGAAGAGCCACGCATAATTTTTTTATTGCGATAGCAATTATACGAACACTCCAAGTGGATTTTTGCCGTCGGCGTCGCCGTCGCCATGAGGTTACGTATAGAGTCCAACGGCGATGAAATCATCGCCGCGCGCCGTATGCTGTATGTGTGAGTGAAAGCGTGCGAGGGACGCGCGCTTTCACGGGGAGCGAACGCACAGCGGAGAGCAAACGCGACTTCTTCCGTCGCGCGAAAGGCCGTGGGAGGACGGGAGGGAGGGAGGGGGGAGGGGAGGCGACGTTTAGCTGCGGCACCAAATGCATATTTATATAATAACGTTGCGAGGCGAGAAGGTGGTAAATACTGCCGACGCTGCTCGACGAGTGTCCCGTTCTGATCTCGTCGAAAACCTCCGAGCCTCCCCCAGAGGCACCGGCAACAGTCACCAACGCCACGCGCGTTTCATGCGAACGCGGGCAAAACGCCGACGGCGTCGGCAACAGTTCTGCGCGTTGCTGGTGCTGCTGCATTTCCAAGTTTATACAGCTCAAAAAACTACTATCTTTACTCCGTATAGCTCTCTACTAATTTGCTATCGCAATTGATGCTTCGACTTTCGGGTGAAACAGACAGACAGACAGTGAACTTTATTTGATCCTGAAACGTATCTTTTTTTAGTTATCGCGCAAGAGGTTTAAGTTTTCTCGTTTATTGGAATAAAAATCCGAAGCTGGCATGTCTGCAGCTTGTGTGCAAGTTGTACTTTAGGCATTTTCTGATGCAATTTAGTTTTAAAGATTAATTTAGTTCAATAAGGCACTTGCACTTGGCGGACGGCCTAGAAGAATGAGAAGTATGCTGCACTGTCGCAGACATGCGTGCGTGCGTGACGTAAAGTTGATTAATTAAGACTAATTATGTAATTAGGCGGAGTGCAAAAAAATAATCTGAGTATCTCCAAGCGACGTGAAACAACATTACCTTGGTTGTGCCCAGCTACGTAGCATTTGCATGTTTTTAAACCTCGGAGCATGATTGTTGGGACACCCTGTACATGCGGAACGACGCGGCTACCAATGGTCCCAGGGGCACATACACAGTAGCACATATCAGCCCACATGTTTAGGCCGCGTGATTTTCGCGATCAGCCCACGAAAGAGGCTAGAAACGTACCGATACGTAAAAGTGGTGGCAACTTAAAGCGCTCGTCTTTCCTTTCCTCTCGCCTCTCACTGTTATCTTTTCTTTCCAGTTTTTGCGCTACTAAGTATCATGTTAAGTAAACACGAACTCAGCGCAAGAAGAAGTTATTCTGAACTGAAAAGGGTTCATCCCTTCTCGTGTTTTTAGTTGTGATCCTCCGAGCCAAAGCTTCGTGTTAGGCGTCGCACGAGTTGTACACGGCTGTCTAAATCGGCATGACACATGGAACCGCTGGTCGTGAACATAACTTGAGAAGGGGTACGAACCGACTCCTCTTTAACAAGTTCGTTATGCAGAGGTAAAGGATCCTTTCAATAAATTTCACTACATTTGACGCCACTGCAATTGGCCCGATATTCTCCAAAGTTTACTCGCCCGCTTGTTTTAAAGCGAAGCTTTATATAGCTAGGCAAAATCGCCTGTCCACGGAAAACTGTCATCATCAGCATTGGCTCGAGCGTCGTCGTCTTCTTCAGCAGCTGGCTCGTTGGCTCGTGCTCGTGTTCGGCACGCGCTCGTGCCACTGCTCCCGCGTTCGTCGTCGTCGTCTGCTTACACAGCCATGGCTGCGTTGCCGCTCATCATTCCAGCATTCACTTCTCTTCTGTCGTCGTAATGGGGAGGTCGTGTTTACGGGGGTATGAGCCATTGTTTAATGTTATGAACCATTAATTGTCTTACGTGACGGACAGATTTAATTTTGAAGCAATTTAATTTCGTAGAATCGCAAGCGGCAATGGTGGGCGAATGCTGCTAACCACGCCACCGAGCAAACCCGAGACATCGAACGCAAGCGACAGCGGCGGAATGCGGACATACCGTCAGTGACGTCGTTCTCTCCGTCGCAGCCGAACGTGTGTGTAACCTCTTAATTGAGAAATACTTTAATGAACCCTTGGGATCAATCCAGTGATAAACACCGGGGACGCACGTTTCAGCTTCGCTGGTTAACCATCTTCACGGAGTGGAAGGGCCGACGAATTCTTATTGCGATAGCAATTATATGGACACTACAAAGCAGATTTCTGCCGTCGGTGTCGCCGTCGTCGTCGCCGTCGCCGTGAGGTTCCGTATGACGTCAATGGAGATGAAATCGTCGCCGCGCGCCGCCGAACGCTGTATGTGCGAGTGACAGGGCGCGAGGGACGCGCGCTTTCACAGGGAGTGAATCCACGGCGAAGAACAAACGCGCGTTCTGCGCCGTGCTCCCTTAAGGGCTGCGGAAGTAGGTGCCTCTTTCCTCCTTTACAATCACCATATATGTAGAGCAAACGCGCCTTCTTCCGACGCGCGAGAGGCCGTGGGGGAAGGGGGGCAGGGGGAGGGGGGGCAGGGGGAGGGAAGGGAGGCGACGTTTAGCTGCGGCACCAAGTGCCTATTTATATCAGAGGCTCCGGCAACAGTCACCAACGCCGCACGCATTTTGTGCGGACGCGGGCAAAACGCCGACGGCGTCGACAACAGTTCTGCGTGTTGCCACTGCTGCTGCATGTCCAAGATTATACAGCTGATAAAGCTACTATCATTACTCCGTATAGCTCTCTACAAATTTGCTATCGCAATTGATGCTTCGCCTTAATTTCAGGTGAAACTGCGACAACTTTTTTAAAGACGATAGTCTTTCTTGGGGAACTTAAACGCTGAAAATTTGGTCTGTCTGTCTGTTTGTCTGTCACCCGATTCAGCCACCCGGCCAAAGTTGGACCACTTGCTTACCGCCCACACTACTTAAACTGGTACGGCTGTTCATACTTGTGAACGTTATTGATCACAAAGTAAATATTACGCATATCTGAGGCGCAACTTCACTAGGTAAGTATTAGGAGGTGTGTTCCTTTAATAGAAAATACATAGATACGTAACTCTAAAGACCCTAGTTTCTTAAGCTGCGCTGAAAATGCCATGCTATGCGCGCCGACGAACGACGTTCCCCGACTGCGCGCCGACGAGCGCCCTCTGCCATGGAGGAAGGAAACCCTCTGCACAAGCTCATGTTTCCCGATGTATTGCCAGATGGCGTCCATGTCTCACGCAGCGCCTCCTCAATTTTATCAATGCCAGCCAAATGCGGCCGATTCAACATAAAGGAAGCGCTGTCTGAGGCAGGGCAAAACATAAATGGCCGCTTGATGAAATAATGCGGTAAAATGAAATCTGTTCAAACAAACCTTCATGCCAGGACGGAAATGGTACGAGAACAGCATCACAGGTGGCCGCGGATCAGACCAGCACTCATGTAGTACGGCCGGCAGAAGACTATCGTCTTTCGACGACATTTGCAGCGAAGCACGCAGATACGCGGCAAATTTTTTAAAGCAGCGTTATTGCAACGCAATTCACGCATTTTATTCGAATAATTTACCAAGTCTTAAAGTACACTAGGCGATTCCCGAGATATCTTGAACATTGTTTTTGTAATTCTGTCAGAGCCAGGGCCCTAAGTCCTTTACAAAAATAGATTGCAGCTGTGTATAGAGTAAATAAACTGCATGTTTTACTCAATTCATAGTCTATAGACTGTCTATAGACAAACGCCGTTATGATATTACTGCAGATTTCCAGTCCACAGACTTTATACACGCGTTTGTGTAGTGAACCCACTCCCTCGTAGGCTGCTGAGCACGAGGTCGCGGGATCGAATCCCGGCCACGGCGGCCGCATTTCGATGGGGGCGAAATGCGAAAACACCCGTGTACTTAGATTTAGGTGCACGTTAAAGAACCCCAGGTGGTCCAAATATCCGGAGTCCCCCACTACGGAGTGCCTCATAATCAGATCGTGGTTTTGGCACGTAAAACCCCATAATTAAATTTTTTTTTTCTCTCCCTCGTGTTCAGCATCGTAATGCCATAGCCACTGCGTCCCCGCGGCGGCTATGGAAAATTATTATGCTTAGATATATAATCACGCGCGCGCTCATCATTCGATCAGCGAGAACTGGCGCGTTTTAATGATACGATGACAAACTCCATATTTTCCGGTAGTTCTTAGAATTTATTAAACCTTAGCGTCAATTTATTCGCCATTGGCATTCGCGTGGTCCGAGACGGTGGGACGCAGGCAAGTCTAAGATCTATTTTCATTGATACACGCACGGTGCTTGATAATCTGAAGAAGATAATAGAGAAGTAATTTCGAACGGTACAGAAATGTGATCGCGGTTGGTTGCACAGTCAAGCAACACGTCTCGACACCCCAAGTACCTCGTAGCTCGCAGATAAGAGTCACGCCAGAATATGGGGCATACGCGTAATTCCGCAGGTGCGCTTCCTAACACGTCCTGTTCTACCGGAGCAAGATGGCGGATCTCATGAGCGAAACATCTTGTGCCGCCCATCCAGTTCTTCAAACATACAGTGCGTCATACAATGCGTAAATTTAATTCATGCCAGAAGCACAGCCGACTTGCTCAGCATGTCAAGCGTATTCGAATTGCGCGAACGGGACTTTTCTCCTTGCCATCACGGAGAGGGCGGCGTACGGGAGCGGGGGACTCGTGGAACCGCGCGTCTTCATTTCCTCTTGAGCGCGAAGATCTGGCCGTCGCACTTGAGCCGGTACTCCTGGACCTTCTTGCGGACGACTATCTCCATGCGGAACTGGCGACAGAGCGCCTGCAGGGTGCCGGTGAAGCGCGTCTCCAGGAACTGCTCCGACTTGCTCTCGTAGTAGTCAAGCGTGCGGTGGACCCACATCAGACGGCCGTTGGCTGCGTAGCGATGGAATGGGACTCAGAAAGACTCGTTACATCGGCAGTCAGTTTTAACGGGATCGCGTTAAGGCGTATGAATAGCGTTAACATAGAGTTAACATAGCGTTAAGGGCCCAGTGTTGCTAAAAATTCGGTGTCGGCGCCGACGGTCGTTTGGCGAAAAATAATTCCGAACCACAACCACGCAGGCGCTCCGCGTGGCGCGGAGGCGAAACCGAACTAATTTAATTTCTCAAAGTAAAATGCGTCAGAACAATCGTAAAGTACAACTTAAAACGCAATCTACAGACAAGATAGCGTCGGACTGTAATTTGAATACACGAGAAAACATAATTTTGTTGCGCGGAAGCTCAAATACAAACCCATTTTCCTGCGTTTAAACCATTCACACGGCGGCGCGCCCGGTCGGTTGCTTGCAACAACACCATCCAGAAGGCACTCGCCTCCGCGCGCCGCGGAGGCGAAGGTGGAGAAAAAAAAAAGAAAGCTGCAGTTGCCGGGAAGCGTGACAAGCAGTCAGGGATCCTTTAATACTATCGCGTTCCACTCTTAAAGGCGAAGCTTAAGCATCCTCAAAATTTTCGTCTACTTGGTATGGGCCGCGATATCGACCTATGGGCGGCAGCACAGTCGCCGCGTTAGTGTGCATAGGCATTCGGCGCTTGTATTAAAATCTACACGACAGGCGCTTCGTCGCGAGCGATTTGGGCTGATTGTGTGCTTATGAAATGCGCTTACTTCAGCGAACTTGTAATAACGGGTGTTCAAAATTAATCTTTACGGAATTTTTAAATATCGCCTGCGGCGGGTAGCATAATTCTTGTCGTTGAGCTGGGTTATTCAAAGATGCGGACATTATTAGCACGATAAATCGAAACACATATTCAACTAATTAACAAAAATTCTCTAACTAACTTATCAGTTGATTACTTTACGACACATATTGCAATTTACGAATCGTAGCCGGTGAGCTTGCAAGACGCATCCACTTGAAATGAATTTCCATGTTGACAACCTGAGGGGTTTATTTTTTTTTTTTTTTAAGCGGAGGTAATGCTCGATCACACAAGCTCCACAGTTTGTATTCCCCCTACACAAGAACGTGTGGCCGTGTAATAAACCAGCTCGATGCTGCCGGTTTGTAGTCTGTGACGATTGACCAATCAATTAATCAACCAATCAAAACTCACGCTTCAGGAGTCTGGCCACCTCAGGAAGAGCGTCCGGCATGATGTGGCCTGGCATGAGGCAACCGCACAGGGCCACGACGTCGTACTCAGCTGCACGGCACCAAATAAGAGAGGGCAAAATACTGTAAAGGAAACTGTGCTCCATTGCCCTAACATGGAGTTCTGATGGAGTTCTGATGAGTCATTTCCTTTTTTTTAATTAATGGCATGTTCAAGAAATTCCATGCAATTGAAATAGGTGGTGGATGTTCGGAGATCGCTCAGTATGTAAACGCTCGAGAGTCGAAAACAATGTTACGGCATTCAAGTTTGAGGTTTATCGTTATAAACTTTTATTTATGGCTAACTGCACATAGTTACAGAACGCTGCACAACCTAGGATTGTTTTATATATTCACGGTATCCAAGCACAAAAGAAGAC
The DNA here is from genome assembly GCF_013339745.2 of Dermacentor silvarum. Lineage (NCBI taxonomy): Eukaryota > Metazoa > Arthropoda > Arachnida > Ixodida > Ixodidae > Dermacentor > Dermacentor silvarum. The sequence goes on from NC_051163.1 coordinate 53,688,413, forward strand.
ATACGAAGCCGAGACAGGGCTGGAACAAACATACAGGTGAGAGGCCGAGCTGGCAGACAGAAGGCAAACAACTAAACAAGAAAAAAAAATATCGGGTGTTCAAAATTAAGCTTTACTTAATTTTTAAAAAACGCCTGTGGCAGGCAGCATAATTCTTATCGTTGAGCTGGGTTATTCGAAGAGGAGGACATTAGTAGCACGAGAAATTGAAACACATAATCAACTAATTAACAAAATTGACTAATGAACTTAATTACTTTACGACACATATTGCAATTTGCGAATTGTAGCCGGTGAGTTTGCAAGACGCATCCACTTGCAATGAATTTCCAGGATGACACCAATTTCGAGATATTATTTCCCAAAGTGTGGGACGAAATACATGAGCGTTCCAGTTACTTTTGTGCTTCCGTGTATAAAACAGCTTTTCGGTAAAAAAGTAAGTGGAACGCGTGCATTTTTACGGCGAGTTTGATGGCGCATATATCTAAACTAGAGTCATTCTGGAAATTCATTCCAAATGGATACGACTGACAAGCTCACCGGCTACAATTCGTAAATTTCAATGTGTCGTAAAGTAATTAACTAAGAATATAATTAGTAGCTTTTGTTAATTAGTTGATATGTGTTTCAACTTCTTGTGCTACTAATGTCCGCCTCATCGAATAACCTAGCTCAATGATAAGAAGTATGCTACCTGCCACAGGCGATTTCTAAAAATTCCGTAAAATTTAACAAGCAACAATCTGTATAACATGGCATGGATCAAGTTCTGTTGACATGAAAATTCGCAGTATAATAACAATGTGGACCGCAGGCACCATTCCACTTAATAAAAACTGCTTCACCTATCCTCTGAATTATACATAATGTCGCAGATATTATGCACCAAGATTTAAAAAAGAAAAACAGCCTTAATGCCCACGAAACCAACCGCATGTTGTCAGCAGCAACCTGGAGCTAAGGTCAGTACTTCTTTGTTTTGCTCCTAAATAACTAGTTGGTAATAATTAGTTCGTTAACTTTGTAATTATTATTATTATACAGACATGTAAACACCTTGTCAAATCCATACACTACCAATAAGCCCCATCCTCGTTTAGCGACGGTAGCACCAGATTTCGTTCTAACAATTTCAGTTGGAAATAGTCAAGAGGGAGGGGGATCACACCGGGTACGGGCCTCTCCCCCTCTCACGTAAATTTTATTGCGATAGCAATTATATGGACACTTCAACCGGATTTCTGCCGTCGGCGTCGCCGTCGCCGTGAGGTTCCGCATAGATAAAATCTTCACCGCGCGCCGTATGCCCGAGCGGAAGCGTGCGGGGACGCGCGCTATCACGGAGAGCGAACGCACTCAATCTCCCATGCGCAAGCAACGAAGCGGGAAGCGAGCGCCGGAGGGAGCGGGGGGGGGGGGGGGGGGGGGGGGCGGCGCGGCACACTTCTACTGTGCCAACAACCGCGCTCGTCGCTCGACCGCACCGTCTCTTATCTCTCCCACGCGCAAGCAAGGAAGCGGGCAGCCAGCGCCGGAGGGAGCGGGGGGGGGGGGGGGGGGGGGGGGGCACTTCTACTGTGCCAACAACCGCGCTCGTCGCTCGACCGCACGGTCTCTTATCTCTCCCACGCGCAAGCAAGGAAGCGGGCAGCCAGCGCCGGAGGGAGCGGGGGGGGGGGGGGGGGGGGGCGCACTTTTCCTCTGCCAGCAACCGCGCTCGTCGCTCGCCGCACAGTCTCTTATCTCCACACGGCTCTGACCTTTATGCACGCTCAGTTTCCGTTGAAGCGATAAACCGCACGTACCTTCGCCCGCTGCTTGGTGCCAGCGTTTTGACAGTCGTTGTCTGCAGTCATTCAGTGTGATCTATTCATGTTTGTTTGTGCGCGCTCACACCACGCTTGTTCATTCAGTTAGTAATAGTCGGGCCACATTTTCCAACGCACGCTACCCATGTAATGCTGCCCGGATCGGCAATGCAGCGCTACAGGTGTGTCCCTTCGCACGCGCGCTGCCCACGGGAAGCGCTTCTCATCAACACCACCGTTTCACACGCGCCTTCTCGTGGTCATCGAGTCTCTCTTCATGTCGGTCTACTTACGCCGCAGCACACCTGCTTACCTTATCAGCTCATGTTTACTACAATTCATATTGCTACCAAAGCCGCTCACCTTACATCGTATGACATTGCTGTGTTGCTATCGCATTCATTGCTTCGCCCTTAGGGCGAAACTGTGACATTTTTTTGTGTACCAGAATGCTGTCTGCCTAGCTCCCTCTCCCACTTCGTCCCCCCAGCCCCTCACCGCCCCTACTCGAACAAAATATCTGGCTACGCCACCGTAGGAAACCATGCCCGTACCCGTGTGCACGGGCACACTTGATGATCTATTTCTCTTTCCGCACTCACCGTCCCTGAGGGAGAGCTTGTTGTTCTTGGAGACCTTCTCGACGAAGTGGCGCTTGTAGATACCCTTCTTCTTCGCTTCGCTCATCATCTCCTCGCTGTAGTCCAAGGCATCCATGTAGCTGTAGCCGAGGTTCTTCAGCTGGAATGGCAGATAGAAAGCAAATGGCCGGGCTCTGAGATAACGGCTGTAAATACAAAGGAGTGCGCTGGTCTGGGCTGGTGGGTGCATCATTAGGACTGGAACAAACAGCGCTAGGACGGGACGAAGTGAGTAGACAGACAAGGCGCTGAACTAACAACCACTGGTTTATTGCTGGGAATGCAATTGCTTGTATATATTGCATTCCCAGCAATAAACCAGTGGTTGTTAGTTCAGCGCCTTGTCTGTCTACTCACTTCGTCCCGTCCTAGCGCTGTTTGTTCCCGACCTAGTAAATACTAACTGTTATAAATGAGTTTGGAGTTCAACAGAGAAGCTCGAGAAAAAATTAAATACCACGTAGAGAGCGATGGAACAAAAAATATAAGGCTAACGTTAAGAGACAGAAAGAGAGCGGTGTGAATCAGAGAGCAAACGGGGAAAGCCGATATTATATACTTGATAATAAGAGGACAAAACGGAGCTGGCAAGGTCATGTAATGCGTAGGACAGATAACCGGTGGAGCATTTGAGTTAGAGAATGGTTGTCAAGGGAAGGGAAGCGCAGTCGACGACAGCAGAAAATACCCGCCAGCGCGTGCCCTGGTCTTTCTGAACGCCTGCTTGTGAAGCCTATGGTGACAATATATTGATGTGTCTCTCAACTTCGTGACTGCTAATGTCACTCTTTTAAGTGCGAGAAGCCTGGCGTGTGGAGCTTCTGCAACTCCCAAAATGTGTGTCAGCACAAAATAGCGCCGTTTACCTATACGCGACTCGCATTAAGCAGACCAGCCTGTGTTTTAGTTCGGCGGCGCTTATTTCCGGCCGCCATTGTGAGGGATAGAATGGACAGGCTAGCCGGTCACCTACGCGCGGCGTGCGCCAGCGTGAACGTCTATCTTTGGTAATGGTGACGCGACACCATTGCTGCCTTGTGTGCAGACAAGGCTGTTGGCAATATGCAAACGGTGTGTTGAATGTGAAAAAGTGTATGTTTACTAATGTTGCAGTGTTTAGAGTGTACTATCGCGCTCGGTATGAGAAACAACACGAAATCGCGTGGCAAAGCGGTCGTGCGTTATAGCTCACGCTGAGCGCGACAGGACCTGCGCAGTATAAATGCTGAAACTATCATATACCTGCACCCCGAGAAGTCCGGTTCCACATCCGACGTCCAGAATGACGGCGTCCTTTTTGATCTGCAGTTCCTGGCTGATGAAGTGAGCCATGATGCTCGGAGCCTTGTACTTCTGCAGTACCATGTCCTGGGTCAAAGAAAGGTGAGAAGACTGTCGTCACAATGACGTGAACAGAGCAGACGCCGAGGCTGTTTTGGCGCTTACTGTGACGTGCATACACATTATATAACTTCCGTGTTTAGACATCCGTATTCGGACGGCAAAGCGAGAGGCCACGGGTTGTATTCCCGGGTCGCAGTGGCCACATTCTCATGGACGTGGAACGCATTAAAGGGTCTGGAAAGGTCGGGGCTTCTCTTTCGTGCTGGCTAAGTGTCTGAACTGAGCCGGAGGAGTGCCATACAATGCTGTTTCAGCTGACAGATCGTACTACCTTGCGCGAAACGAAATCAAAAAAGGTAAAGAGGAGGGAACCACAGCTGTGCCCAGCCCCACCTTCCGCTCGTTCATTTGCGATATCAATTATACGGACGCTCGAAGTAGAATCCCAGCGCCGTCGCCGTCGCGCTGTCACGATATCGACGCGCATGCGCGGCTCACGCGTGATGGTTAGGTGGTCTCCTGTGCGTTTGGCCGCAAAAGTGACGAAGCCAAACGAACGCACCGTCATGCTTCGCTCGTCGGCTGTAATTGAAGTTGCATAAGGTACGTGTGCTCTGCGAATGACATCTCGCGTAACGCATACGAGTGACGCACAGCGCACCGTCGATCGTGATCGAGTCCGATCCGGGTCAAAATTCTCAACTGTGATTTGGTGCTTTGCGTAAGTTTCACGCTCTGTGGCTCATCATCAGGATGGGCTCTGAGCACCCATTGGTGATGAGACAGACAGCGAATGAGTCCACGTTAATGATGAGCCAGAGATTGGAGGTAGCCCCTCCAAGCTTAGGCAAGGCAATCAATCGTAGTCGATAATTGTGATCCGGATCAGGCTCGATCGCGATTGAAAGTGCGCCATGTGAAGCCGGTTTTAGACAAATCATTATAGATAGGTTTCGTCTGTATTTTTAACAGCTGAGCTGTTCTAAGTCGACCCTTCACCGTCTGTCTGTACGGCGATGTCACGCAGGGGCAGTTTCGGGAACCCGGCCACCACCAAAGGACGCGTAAGTCCAGCCGGGAATGCAGTCTCGCCAGTCCCACCCGGACCAATCAGAGGCCGCGCCGGCTGAGGAGTGGACCAATCAGAGTGCGCGCCTTTAGAAGGGGCGGGGGGGGGGGGGGAGGCGAGGGGTCGAAGGGCAGGTGTTTCGCCGGCGCGAGCCCTTTCGCACAATGAACTCCGCTCAGCGCTAGTGGCAGCGCCGACATCGCGCAAATTCCGAGCTTCGAGGGCGAGAAGCCCAAGCCAAGCGACAGCCAAGGGAAGCTAACCACGAGCTTCGAGAGAGGAAAGCCCAAGCCAAGCGTCAGCTAAGTCTCTTAGCTGACGAATGACAGAAAATCACCGATAATGACAAAGCATCACCGAAAAACACCACAGGAAAACACAGCAAAACACAGAAAATCACCGAAAAACAACAAGAAGATGCAAACACAGAGAAACACGGGACGACCACAGCTCCGCTATTTCAGCAGATTTCACTTCGCGGAACTGGGTTAGTTTTTTTTTTTTTTTTTTTTTTTTTTTTTTTTTTTTTTTTTCCTTTAGCGCTGACAGACACGGGGTGGTATCCTGGACATTGACAAATTCCGCCACGTTGTCGAATTCACCTTTTTTTTTTCAATTGCTTTTCTTCTTTCTGGGGTTTTACGTGCCCAAACAAGTTCTGATTATGAGGCACGCCGTAGTGGAGGGCTCCGGATTAATTTTGACCACCTGGGGTTCTTTAACAATTACAATTGGCGCAGAGGGCTGCTACGGCCTTTCGGATTGGCTCAAAACGCCACCATTATAGAATTGGACAATATGGCGGAATTCGACCGTGCCATGAGTAGCCCCCACAGACACTGTTTGGTCACGTGCATTTTTGGTGGGTCACGTCTGTCTTCCGGTGCTAAGACAAGCCCACTATTCATCCTGCAATACTTTCGCATTATATCCCATAGAAGGCACCGTATTGGCTCAGTCGTTGTGGTGTTCTGCAGCCTAGCCCGAGGTCATGAATTTGGCTCCCTGGCGCGCCGGCAGCACTCCGACGATGACGAAAAGAGGAATACGCTCGTGCACAATATGCTTTGGGTGAACATAAAAAAATCCAAAGTGACCAAAATCGAATCTACTAACATTTTATCATTTAAAGGCAACGCTGAAACACTATACTGATGAATTGTGAAATTCAAATGGTATGCTTGCTCCCTCCGCAAAGACGCGAAAACGCAAGCCAACAGGTAAACCGAGCAGACGCGGCATAAAAAAAAAATTTTTTAAATGAAATAAAGAAATGTAAAAGAACCATTATTGTGTGCGCTGGAATCGAAGCGCCGAAATGACTTTCATGTTATCTGAGAAACTGATCCATGTCCACTGCAGCCATTAAAATCTGATCAAAAGGGAGTGCGTGCTGCTTAATAGGGGTTTCATATCTGCACTTGCGTGGGCCTATTTCGTTGACTGTGTTAGGAAGATGGTATAGATGGTATATTAGCCGTTCGGCCTAGCTGTAACAAGCTCAAAGCAAAACGTCCGAACTTTGTTAACTCCTATAAACAATTACTCCAATCGACATTTACGCCTCATACGCCTCTTTAATATTTCCTTTCAGTTTAGAGCAGGCTTTCCAACGAGCAGTATATACAGACCCACTCATGCGTTATGTGGAGCAACGCAAACGAACCTACATTTGACAGAAGTATATGTACTGACGGCTGGGCGAGTTGATTCCTTGTGGTTTTCAGTTCGACCCCCAGGGTGGTCACCGGACGATGAAGTACCTAAGTGTCAATTTTTTCCTGAAATAAACTAGTTGAGAGTTGCCCTTGTGTCGTCTGTGCTTTCTTTGTCCCCGTTTCGTTGCGCAATTAATATGAACCTACATTTCCTCACAACACTTGTTGTTCACTGGCTGTGTGCTGTTTCCGAGAAAAACGAAGTGTTCCAATACTATAAGCGCGTTTGTTCTCTGCTCGCGACCGTTAGGCGAGTTGGTTGTGCGATTAGCTTAAGCCCTGCACGTGCATTAAACAACGCACGTGTAGTCGCTTAGTCAGGAGGTGGCACCGCAGGCACGTGCCCACTGCCGCCCCCCCCCCCCCCCCCCCTTCAAAAAAATTGTTAGTATGCGGCCTGCCCAGCTTTCTGCCCCCTCTTCGTCTCCGTTCAAATGCCACTTCGGTATATGATTTAGGTGGCGTTGCTTGGTAACCGCACCTCCTCGTAATTGTTCGCCCAGCTGTTGTAGATGGCCCTGGTCTCATCGGCCGTCCGGTCGTCGACCACGAAGTCGACGAGGTCGGACCGGTCCAGGGAGCCAGTCGAGGCCTTCTTGGCCATGTCTTCGTGGTATGGGCGGCTGCAACGAGACGCGCGCGCAAATCATCCCACATGTGAATGGGCCGTCGAAACGGTCCCAAGCTTGCAGCGTCGGAAAGCAGGACGACGGGACCACCTGGTATTCTTTAACGTGTACACGTGAGCCAAAGTATGCTGACTACAAGGTCGCCGAAAAAAACTCAATTTTTTTCGCAATTAACATGCATAAACTTAAATTGACGAGTACAGGAATGTTCGCAATACAAAGTTTGGACGGCTGTACTCAACTTCAAGTTGCATTCGCGGGAAGGTGACAAAATCGGCTTTATAACGCAATCCCTGGTCTATATACTTTTGCTCACGGATGTACCTGAATCTAAGTACATGAGCATTATTGCACTTCGACCCAATCGAAATGCCCACGACCTCGATCTCAGCAGCACAATGCCGTAAGCAATGGTCTACCATGGCGGGCAACTTCGCTTCATTAGTGAAGAAAACTTAACGGTAATTCAAATTCAGTCTCAATAAACCAGTAGTATTGCGTATAAAGAATGTGCCCAAATCTACAAATTAACAAGAACAGGTGCTAAGGCTGAGCCTGTGCCGATGTCTCGCCAGGCGGACTTGACCTTTGTTCCAATCGTCTTCCAATTTTCTTTCAACCAGCGTGGTCCGTGCCTGATGAATATGCTTTCCGGCATCTCGCCCTGTATCTCATAAACGTTCTGTCTCCTAACTCATACATAAACACAATGTGACACGCTCAACTATTGGCATTTTCGCCCAAAGGACGAAGCACAATGACTGCGAAAAGCAAGAATTAGCGTTCCGCTTCGACTTCTCGGACGCTGTTCCAAGGATACGCGGGTCCGACTAACGCGGAAGCGACATGCGCATGTGCGCCAAATTTTCTGGCGCCCTCAAAAGCTTTAACACGCCGTGTAGGACCTGTAATGACATCACAGAGGCGCCACTACGCGGCCCTTAAAGAGCCGCGTCCGGCCACTTTCAGGTTTGATCACTGGTATTGCTTTCCACTTTTAATATTTAATAGTCTGACAAGATTTAAGATAAAAGGCATGCGCTGTGAATGTGTTGTTTCATGACGTTTGTATGTGGGTTGCTATTCTCAAAATTTCTGCAGAATATTCAAGAACGTAAGATCTGGGATAAGCAACTTTAATGATTCAGTAGTGTAGCAATATAGCCCGCATGTCCGGTATGGATAAACATATAGCGTACATATACGCAGATATGCGCAGAGCCTCACGGCGACGCCGACACCGACGACGGCGAAAATTCGTTTGGAGTGTCCATATATTTGCAATCGCAATAAAAGCCATTTGATATACACGCTCTTGATTACCTGAACCTTGGTTTCAAACGCATGATATACAAGCCTGCAGCATAATGCGTGGGATAGGGCACTTTGTCCGTGATGTAACAATTCTGACACTTTTTGCAACGCGCGTCATTTTTTTTTTCGCTCCATTATTTTTCTTACATCGGGTCTAACTTACACAGAACTTGTCGTCAAAACCACTATACATGTGGATGAATTTATATGGCAGTGAACCAAGAGCTACGGAGCCGAAGTGAGCCCAAGTAAAACAGCGCTCCTAAAAATAGCTCCAAGGCCTCGTTCACATAAGTTTGATTGATTGATTGATTTTTGGGTTTTACGTGCCAAAACCAGTTATGATTATGAGGCACGCCGTAGTGGAGGGCTCCGGAATAATTTTTACCAACTGGGGTTCTTTAACGTGCACTACAACGCAAGCACACGGGCATTTTTTCATTTCACCTCCATCGAAATGCGGCCGCCGCCGCCGGGATTCGATCCCGAGTTCTCGTCACATAGGTTTAAGTAGTTTACGCTATGTATTATATTAATATAAACGCAGTGTTAAGTAACATGTTTGCTTTACGTTCCACAAGTTTAAACTACGGTACATAAGACAAATATGTTATTTAACACTGCGTTCATATTAATTTAACACAAAGCGTAGGCTACTGAGTGAGAAATATGACTTTCCCCACTAGTGAGTGCGGCGTTTTGGTAAATACGAAACGGTAGCATATGGGAGCTACGCTGATTCAGTGTCTCATCCAACAAATCGAAATCGCTGTCTTATAAGCTCCTCCGGACTACTTGTAGCAGTAACACATGTGCAACAGTTCACCCCCTTCGCTTTCCTTCTCTACCACGGAAATTTCTTGCCATACGGAACTACTTTATTGATTGATGTTAACAGCGCAATATAAATGGAAAACAACGGAGATTCACTTAACACGAGGCTGCACATAGCAAGATCCACAAAACACGGCATAACTACCACGCATGCGTGCCACTTATTGAATTATACTACTTATGGTTTTGGGAGGCCAATGTAGTGTCTGCTTCTTCTCTTTGTGTGCCATTTATCCCCTTCAGTCATGGTGTACACATTTCTGGACGCGATTTATTTTTGCCATTTCTGTGCAGTTGTGGCAAGGCATGGACGACAAAAGTTAAGCTTAGGGTAAATTGAACGTTCTGCTTACCTCACCTTCATTTTACTTCTGAGGGAAATATATGGCTACCGAAGATCGCTTTGGAGAAGGCACTACAGTGCATGAGGGGAGGTGCGACGTACAACGTCTCTGTAGCAATTACGAAATAATTTGTTTTCTTTCGATCTAGAAATGCTTGCAACCAATAATTAACTTGTGCGAGTAATTTGCGCTAGTGATTCAATTCTTTTTATGAAGAAGGAAACGCATCATTACGGAGTGCACAATAATGAGATACCTAATCACTCCAATTATGCTGACTCATCATACAATGCAGAAAGATTCATTCTATCACCTTGACTTGCTCTTGATGGAGTCTGCAGCCCCTTTGCATAAAATTATGTGAATTTCATGCATTTATCGACAGTCGATCACAATCCGTGCTTGAAAGGGTCATATTGCGCAGCTAACACGAATGCGGAATATAACCACCAACTAACCTGTTTAAACGCAAGAATTCCCAAACTACAGCAACACAGGAACCGCATGTAACGTACTTGGAACTTATTTCCGGCGCGGCATATCCGGTTGTCGCAACATTAACTTTTGCGCTGAATTACCTAGCAGAAACGTGTCTGACATGGTTGCCAATATGCTATCGGCAATACTTCAGGTAGAAAGATGCATGTTTTAGAAGCCATGACATCTAGAGCGCTATAGAAACGGCTAGAAAAAGGCAGGACGGTTTTGCCGACCTGTCTTGGAGTGTGTCCGTTTACCAGCGTTGTAAATTATGTCAGACTGACCACACTGAGCATTTTAGAAAATGCAATAGCAGCGCTATCGCATGGTTGTGAAATGGACACGTCAACGAGCGCTGACTCAACGCGTGAAGCGTGCCATACATAGGGACCCCGCAGTTGCTGTTCCGTGTAAATCTGCACCATACTGACATAACTTCAGCGATGCTTTCGGTTTAGAGGGCCTACGATCGGGAGATGGCTATCTGCGATTTGCTGTAATCACGGTCATCGGGATTATGGCCGTTCAGCTTGCTGTGGTACTGCGCAATTAGCGACAACCGCGTCCGACTCTAAAGCCCATTGAGAACGCGTAGCGGAATGCGTGATACATTTCAGAGATGGGGACGCTCACTTACCAGACGCGCGGCCCCAACGAACGGGAACGGGCGGGCGCGAGCTGTTAATGTTGATATTAATTCCTTGTCAACACAGGGGTGCATACCCACAAGGGGCGCGGCCACACAAACGAGAATTCAAATGAGTATTTATAGATTACGAGATTTTGAAACAGCAATAGGCTTAGTAATATATAGCTTACTTTAAAAAATAGTGATTGAAAGAACATGTGATAAAATCTCAGCAAAGAGATAAAACACCTAGCCACGTAATTGGCTTGACGCTTCTATGAACTTATGGAGTGCATTGTAAATTGCCCTGTGGCAGCGGCCAAAGTACACAGCTCCAAATGATAATAAATTTGGAGTAGTCACTGAGAACGCAAAATATATATATGGTGATCTAGAGTAGGAAATCCATCGCGAGTGAGTTCGAGGAAAATTTTGAGCAAGGAGGTGAAACGGCGGCAAAAAAAATAAGAAAGAAATGATGAATGGTTTCGTTTTCATTACAATACAAGCAAAATGTAGAAGCCAAAAGTCTAGATCAACAAAGATAAAAATTTATAGACGGGGCTCTGCATCGGAAGCTTGTCCTGTCTTGTCTTGTCTCCAAATACATGGCTCATACCCACTACGGGAGATTGACAAGAAGCACGCGGTTTCATGTGTGTTTAGCGGAATTAAAACAACAGTTAAATTTGCACAGAAGCACAGCGTGGCCTGAAAAAATATAATTTAGAAATTAGAAAATAGACTGTTAAGAATTTCGATATGAAGGAATTCAACATATAGAAGTGAAATAACAGGAAGAAGTGATAGTTTGGTAACAGGAAGAAGTGACAGGAGCAAAAACATCTATATAGCTGTTATAATAGGGCTATTATCACAGAGATTCACAATATCTCATCCAGAAGGATAACCGACTCTGCGCCGCTGTTGTATATATGGGAATGCCGGGATGTGGTGGTCTCGAATTGGCATCGTTCTCGCGGAGCCAGGACACCTTAAAGGCACGCCTGGGTAACACCGTTCCGTCTGTCACAATAGTTCGTTCGCTATTGAAACACCATGTAAAGAGCTGCTTTTCTTTATTTATTATTACACACAAACAGCTCTTTATTCAATCGTGAGGACTTGTGCTTGGATGTATAAAACGTAAGAAGTGCCCGTAGGGCGCTAAAGATTGAGAACAAGCGGCAAGGCTGGCGCTCGCGCTGCGACAGTCAGTGGTCTGTTCTTGTTTGTCAGCGTTTGCTTGTGCACATCAGGCGAGTAAACTTTATTGAAAGATGTAACATCGGTGAATGAAAACATTTCGTTGTCATTTAATGTTAGGATGGCTTTATCTGTGCAATCACGACCATGTTTTAGGACAAGTCGCGTTCTGGGCAAAGCCTCGGACACCCATATCCCGGCATTCCCAGAGGCGGCACAACGCCCGTTCTGAAAACCCGCATAGATCGGTGGCACCCGATTTCCCTCTAGGTAATATTGTGAGAAACACTATGGCTATTGTACTGGTGTAGGGTAGCGAACCGGACGTTCTTCTGGTCAGCCTCCCTGCCTTCTGCCTTTCTCTTTCCTTCTCCTCCTCCTCCTATGGGTATTGTAGAGTATTTTCAGAGCGCGGTACTCGGGACTTGAAGGAAAGCATTGTGTTACGTGGTTACTCTGTATACGCAACCTTTCTTCTTGTCCTCATCATCACATTTCATTACCTTTTTTTTTTCCTTCCTTGCCCTCCTTTCCCAGTGGAGGGTAGCAAGCTAGAACGAACTGCACATCAGGAGGGGTATGCTGGGAAAGTCCATTTCGTCTGCTACTGAAGTTCTGATTGGCTGGGCTGGAGTGCGCGTCAGGAGTAGACGGACGCTCCCAACCAATCAGCACTTCAGCAGCATACGAAACGGACATGTCCACTAGGTGGACACTTACAATACCCTCCCCCCCCCCCCTCCCAACGCCCCCAAGGCTGAAATCTGCACCTTTCCCATGATAAATTCTCTTCTTTCATTCGTGTGAAGCAAATGCGAAAAGCACGACGCCAAGGCAACCACATTTTCTACACGTCACTCGTTTTATTGACATCTCGACTTTTTTTTCGCATTATCAAGTAATAAAATGCACCACCGTCGCTGTACCCTTTTCAAAGATCAGAACACGTGTCTAGAATAAATAAATGACAGAATAAAAAAGAAACAAACAAAAACTGCAGAGTGTACAAGAGTCACGTTGTGAAATGTAGCTTCGTCAACCACACGACAGTGCCGTTTGTGCAAACAATGTGTTCAATTATATTTGACGTAAGTCAATTCAAATGACGGAAATAAATAAGCAGTCATATTCATGCTCTGCGTTCCTTTCCTTGCATCTTTTTTTTATATAAATCAATCTTTTGTGTGTCTTTAGCAATGCTGAAGTACATGCAATTTGTTTACACGTCTTGTTGTCTGACGCATTTATGCGGTTCGATAAATCAGTCATGATTGCCAACACACTGCGAGCAAGCCATTTTTGTCTATCTAATGATTTATCACGGGAACTGCCTTGGTCTGTTTACTGATAACATTGCGGGCTCTAACAAGACGGGCAAGAAAGAAATTGCAACAAGATTGTATTTTTTGACGCGTTTACGGTACACGAAATTGTTCAATTGCTTCACAAATTTCGGCCACTTTCTGGGCTCTACTGTGGCTCATACCTTAGACCACCCACTCTTGTGTCGAGCTCAAACAACAGAACGTCTATCGCAACTCGGGTTCCACATGGGAAACCAGGACATCTACGCGAAGAGAATGTCTTTTTCTTCTTTAGTTATCGTTAACTGTGTGTAGACTGCATTGAATTGTCCAATTCTCAGTACGCATCCGTTGCTTTTTGTTTTTGCTTGATAGAAACGCCCACCTAGAGTTAGTTTTTGAGGTATTCTTTCTTAAGATCTTGGAAGCGATATTGAAATTGACATTGCTCATTCAACGTTCGTTATTGCTTTGTGTGGCGTCATAGACTTGCGAAAGAAAACTTAGGCGCGATTGAAAGCACCATGCAGCTATGTACTGGGTGACCATTTCTAAGTTTACCGGAATTTCTAAAGATCACCTGTTGCTGATAGCATAATCCTAGTCCTCGAGCGGGATTTTTCGGAGAGGCGGACATTACTTTGCGCGAGAGACTGAAACACATATTCAACTAATTCAGACATTTCGCAAATTAACTTCTTAATTAACTTTACTGCACATTGTAATTTACAAATTGTAGCCGATGATTTTGCAAGGCGCATCCACTCGGAAAGAATTTACAGAATGGCGGCAGTTTGGAGATAGGTGCCCTCAAACTCGCCGTAAAGATGCACTGTTGTTCTAATTACTTTTCTAGCAAAACGCTGTCTTAACCATTGAAGCACAAAAGAACTGGAACGCCCATGTATTTCGTCTCACGCTTAGGGAAATATTATCTAGAAACTCGTGTCATCCTGGAGGTTCAATTCAAGTGGATACGTATTGCAAGCTCACCAGCTATAATTCGTATATTGCAATACGTGCCGTAAGGTAATTAGTTAAGAAGGAAATTAGTGATCTTATGTTGAAAAGTTGAATATGTGTTTCCATTTCTCATGCTAGTGATATCTGCCTCCTCAAATAATCCAGCTCAAGGACAAAAATTATGATATCCGCCACAGACGATTTTAAAAAAATTCGGTAAACTTAAACATGATCAACCCGTGTACGCAACGTAAGCGGACAGTTCAAATCTATAGACTGTCTACAGTGAAATTAACACGGTACATCTTCAATAAGGTTAAAATCATGCAAGCAATCCTTTTTACTTGCAGTAATAAGAATTATCTTATTTGCATGCTATAATTCAATGCCCAGGCGTTCTTTTACTTAACGGCAAAACGCTATTGAGATGCATACGGCATTCTTTACTTAAAGCGGCTCGAATAAGAAGCCTGTAGTGGAACACAATGGTGACAGTACCACGTTGAAGTTGTTGTATGTGGCCAACCCAAGGCATATACTTGAATGAAAGTAAATCACGCGAACAAACGTGAAGCTTTATAGCATGTATCGCATTGTTAAAACTGAATAATTAAAAAATATATATCTACGCAAGCAAACGAACAAAAAGATATTACAGAAGCGCTCCTGATGATACTACTCGCACAAGCGTAAATGAACAGCACACGACAGTGGCCACAGTTTTCGCCGGAAGTTGCACAAACAGAAGTAACCCGCGTGATCGCCGACTTCCGGTTCGGGAGCCGCGTTGCGTCGCTCTGTTTCTCGTGCAGCGCGGTCCTACATAAGTGACATCATAGTCGACATCTGCAAAGAGACGGTACCTGGCACCATCACAACAGGTCAGATTCGATGGCGCGGACAAATGCTTTAGTTATGGGGTTTCCGTGCTTGTGCCTCGCACGAAAATTTAGAAGTGTGTTTGGCTTTTTTGAAACAAAACAGTAATAAGTTGAACCTATTTGCAACGCACGTGACTGGAAGTGATTTCCTGGACGTATAAAGTGCACGATCAATCGTGTACGACAATTGAAGCCAACGTGTAAGTTAATGCACTGACACGATGCCAACCACCGACATCTCGAGTCGATAAAATAACCCCGATACAGTAATGCTGCGGCACCCTAGCGTGGTAGCTGTTCTAACGCGACAGCGTCAAGGGCCCTGTGTCGCAGAAAATCTGGCGTCGGCGTCGGTGTCGGCGTAAGCGCTGGCGTCGTTGGCGGAAATAATCATGCCGAACCACATCAGCACGAACAACCCCGACCGGGCAGGCCCTTCGCGTGGCGCAAGGCGTTAGTGAACAAAAATTGAATTTCTCCAAGTAAAATCCGTCAGAAAAATCGTAAAGTACGACTCAACCACAGCCTACAGACCTTATTGTAATTTTAATATACGAGAAAAACAGCCTGATAAGCAGCCAGGGATCTTTGAATGCTATCCATTCTTAAAGGCGAAGCTTAAGCGTCCTCCAATTTTTTGCATACCTTTGCAGTCACGTGACGTGACAAGACTATATAGGGGAAAATATCACGGAAACAGTGGACGTAGCTGCATGGCTGCTCCCGTCGTGCGAGACGCGACTAATCTCAATACCAAACGGGTTGTTCTAAAGATTTTCTGCGGCTGTGACGAAAAATAGCGAGAACTGATGACGTCCCGCGTATTCACGCGCCTTTCTCGAACCGGAAGTCAGGCGACACGCGGTAACATTCGCCGCACCACCTTCCGGCGGCAAAGTGAAGTTTTTAGTTATCCGCCGCTGTCACGGGGCCACCTACAATACTCACCACGCGGTATACATTTTGTGCATACTTTCCCTACGAGTGCCGGCACCACGTTCAAAATTGAGCAATGTAGCACATGTCCCTACACTTGTACACCGTATACTACTAACACACAGCGACCACGCCATGAAAAAAGAATCGAACCAGAGAACGTACGGACAGACGCGTAAACTTCTGATTTGTTGTTGTTTTTTTGTTATTTTTTTCGCACACATAAACGAACACTCGCACTCTTCGAAAATTCCAGACACACGACAAAAAGAACGAAACCCTTCTAGGCGTGCACGTGTATATAGTTACCAAGAAACGCGAACATCAGCAATCAGACACTTATCAGAACGAACACCACACAACTGCGAGCGAGAGAACTGCAGGACACCGTAAAAGTGGAAAGGTTACATCGAAGGAATCGTGGGTTGGAAAGGGGGGGTATATAGTAAAAGAGTGCCCCAAGCATCCAAAAGTCATGAAACTCCGCAGCCATGACATGTGATAGAATGATGTTAAAACGCACTGTGACACTGGCCAAGACAAATAAGAAACGCAAGTCAAAAGCAACCACAGTCGGTCCGCGTTGGCTGTCAACATCAGTTCTTGTAGCACAGTTTTGCTTTTCGCCGTCACGTGGCGTCACAAAGTACGCCACTGCTGCTAGTACAATTCAGTGTCCGTGTCTGCCTCTAGGCCTTCCGAAGCCCTCGTGTATTCAGACAATCTGACAACCATGTATTCTACCCACTCTAGTGCAAGACAACACTAAGAGGTCTTCTTATTAGCTGCAACGCAGTTGGCAAGCCGTAATGAACCTCGCTCAAAGAAACGTGTGCCATCAGTAGAATCGCTTTAAGCGCTTTTCTTTCATATATCGTGAACGATGATGTAAAGCGAATTATAAGACGCAGGTTTCAGCCTCTGAAACCAAGGAAAGTAGAAACAAACCCTCCAGACATGTGATCTGCGAACTCGACTTTACTATGTTCATGATGTCGTCATGCTAATACACATTCCAGGTATTTAAGATATTCTTAATGTTTTTTTTAAATAAAATGGTACCATTATGCTGCCTTGATTACATACACCTCGCCAAAAACAAATGACGAGACCTTGTCTCTCATTTTAATCTTCCAGTTGAGAATAAGGTGCCTATCTCGTTGCTT
Source organism: Dermacentor silvarum (assembly GCF_013339745.2). Lineage (NCBI taxonomy): Eukaryota > Metazoa > Arthropoda > Arachnida > Ixodida > Ixodidae > Dermacentor > Dermacentor silvarum. The sequence continues at coordinate 53,705,681 of NC_051163.1, forward strand.
CCGTTCAAAGTATTGACAATAAAGCGTGAAACTTCTGATTAAGCTAAAGAGCAATCACATCAAAATATCGGTCTCTCATGGAATAAGTCACGCTTTCGTCAAGTAAGCCCAAGCTTCAAATTCTTTCAACAACCAAATTAAACATTGAATTAAAAAAAACGCGGCGCAATGAACTTCAAGGATGCCTATCTAAATCAAGTCAACCGCGGTCCACCCTAAAAGTAGAACCCAAATCGTCGCTAAGGCGGCGTGCAAGTTGTATTAGAAAAGCCATGAGTGGAAAAGTATGCCATTCAGTGATGACACGTTCCAAAAACATTACCAACGTGATGAAAAAAAAATACATCATCAGCATGGCGACAGCAGTCAACAAAAGTCTGCATTAAGTAGCTGACACAAGTGAGCCACGCAAAAAAAAAAAAAAAAAAATAAAACTAGCCTGTGGTCTATCTACACGTGGTGCACTATGGAAAAGCATGAGCAACCAGAAAGGAAAGAGCTAAGATAACAAAGCGTACTCTTTCCAGTCATTATATTTCATTATAAGACAAAATACCAATAGAAATTCGTTGTGTGGTTGATAAGTACGGCTGTCTGCACCCAAAAGTGGCAGTATTAGTAATGCAAACGAAAGAGAATGGTAAACGTGGAAGACAGCCAGTGGCGAAGTTACGCAAGATTCTGCAGTGAGCAAGTAGTCCGCAGTGGCTCAATTTTCGAACTAACATTCCAGTTCTTACCACAAATCTTCGTTTCGAGAGCACGACGTGTTTAAAACTGAAAGACGAGAATGGCCTGGCCTCATGAATCGCAAGAATTCAACGTTAAACAACAAAGATAAATAAATCCGTGTACACAGCTGTTCCATGTCACTTTTCTAAAAAAAAAAAAAATCCACCGCCCGCTTGCATTAACTCGTATGAACACAGAGAACGAGCTCGTCGTTTTCCTGACGTGACGGCTATAATTTTGGAACCACGAAAATGGCGCTCGCAGAATTCAAACAGCCACTTGCATTGTTGCTTCAGAATTTGTTGACAGATGCATGCCTCACATTACAAGCTAATGGTCGTAATTCATGGTTATTCTGCTTAGAGGCGCATGTGCAATATTCAAGAAATAGGTAGCACTGACTAAATGCAGCCTTCCGGAACCACTTAAGTCATGTTGATAAAAGGCCGTCCAGATGGTCTTCTAGAACACGTCGAGTTGTGCTGATAAAAGAACGTCCAGTGTCTCTGCAGTTCCCGCAAAATGTTTTCCGTAGACTTCAATTCAGACTTTATGTAGATATTTGCACGTAAGCGTCAATTTTAGCCGGGGCAAAATGTAGTATCAAAAGCCAGGCCTTTTTGTGTTGTTTTTCTCGAGGAGTGCAATGAACTGAACGACTGCAAACCACTGAATCACTGTCGAGGCATCTCGAGACTCAATAAAGCACATTAAGTGAAACTACGCGAGGAAAAAAAAAGAAAATGTGAGCGATCCCTTCAACTAAGCTGTTCTCCCATCTCACGCAAATACAAGAAAATAAGGAACCTAATCACCTCTCCTGAGCGTAGAGAGACAAGTTTGTGAGCTTTATCTGACGTCTTATCACAGAGTTAAAAAAGTTAATCGGCAAATATGGCTGAAGCGACTCTGAATCTTCTCTAGAAAGACCAGCGAAAAATGGAAGTATTGGCCGTACGCTGCACGTTCTTGGCCAGTAGCGACGTTCGCATGGAGAACAGGCCCAGGTTACAGAATGAAGCTCTGCGACGGATTCAGAGCAGTCTATGAGGATCAAAGCGTGACGGCCGTAATTAAAAACAAAGAAAAGGACCTGTCGAGGTTGTACGTTGGACCTTGTCCTGACTCAGGTTTGTTATGGTGGTAGCTATCGAAGACAAATGTACATTTTTTTTTTCAGACGGGCGTTACGGTTCTCATGTAGGCATACGATTGATTGGATGTCATCGAGGCGGGCTTACCAACGATGGATTAAGGATACGTAATGCGGTTGCGGGCAAGACCAGACAGCATCCTATAACTTGCCTGAATGTTCACGCAGCGCACTTTCCTTCTTTCTTAAAAGGAAATTAGGGCGAGGGGCTGAATAGCTCACGAACAGCAATGTGAAAGTTACTCTCAAGTGCGAAAAGTTCTCACTCCAATCACTTGATTAGTGACAGGACCGTAATTCGGTGTGTCGAGGTGCAGTGGCTTTGAAAATGCACGAAATAAGCAGGGTATTCTTCTCGAAGAGGACGACGTACGATAGCATGCGGTTCTAATCTTAGCTGGGTTAGAGGCAATCGGCGCGTGTTATCGAACTCCTTGTTGGTCAAAATTAACTCGAAGCGTTCCAATACCGTCTTTATCATAACGTGTACGTGCTGCTGTGCGAGACAAACTCAATCTCTCAATCAATGAGTGCGATTGTCCGAGTTTTCGTCAGGCCCAGGGTTGATCTCGACTACGCACTGCCATTCTTTTGGCGCATTCATAGCGGCGCTATCACGTACTGTTTCAACGAAAGATAGGATTAGCACCGGGCACTTTCGATGATAGAGATCAAATTGTGATGAGTGACCCTGCAACTAACGACAAGCTAATAGCAAAAGTACCGAGCGTAATTTTCACTGCTGACACTTGAAGTTAATAAGAATGCGGATGATTGAAGCTCGGGAATATACTTTTCGGTTGATTTCCTCGGGTTGGCCGAAATCAGTACGGCACACAGGCGTTTGGCATAGCTCCAGTGTTGATTTGGGACATCAGACATATATTAGCGTCAGAACATAGACATGACGAGTGATGATGGAGAAATAGTCGAGACATGCGCCGAGAGCGAGTATGTTAAGGTGACCACGGCAAGAGCTGTCCACGCCCGTGATCCACATATTCCAACTATCCTTCCCGGCTTCACTTTCCCGAACCTTTGGCAAGCGCCAATTTTTTACACGGCACCACAAATGCTAACTTCGGACTTCGACGGCAGTTACGTATCACAAGAAACTGAAAATGCCCAAGGGTGCCGATCAAGTTCCGTCGCTCTAACCCAGTTCTGGCTTTGATAAGTAGCGCCCTCCTTTGAATTTCCACTAGTATTGGCGTTTTCAGAAGCCACCGAAAGGATTTGCATAAGAACGAAAACAAAAAGAAAGTCGTCCCCTTCGATTAGAATCTTTATGCCCCTCCTTTACCAATTGTTTTCATTGCTCTTTCTTTCTTTCAGTGGAATCCGAAGAACACAAAGAAAGGATACCATCTCAAAACCAGATAACAGTGCAAACTCATACACGCATCTTCGTTCCCATTCTGCGAACAGGCCATCGTTCAAGGAACAGACAAGGTGGGGAATAACGAGCTGGAAATATAGCGACGTGTCTACAGACATCACGTGAACGGGTGAAGTCAGGGTTGGCTCTTGTACAGTGGACAGACGATCGAAGAGAAGCGGGATAAGAGCATACGGCACAAACGTTTAAGCTTCGACTGTAGTCTCAGTTTGACGACCGGCCACGTGAGCTCAGACACACGCCGCGACCAACACACCGGCGCGCTGAGTGGTTCGCGTGGAAAACGAAACTTTGTGACGTGTGTGTGTGTTTGTGTTGAGTGTCTGAATTTTCTTTTCTACCAGTAACTCTATACTGAACTGCCTGTGTGTTCAGAAAGCGTAGCTACTCGCGGGGTAAGAAACACTAAACACAGACTACGACACACTCGCACAAGCGGGTTAGAAAGCGAAGTTCAGCAGGTCAGTGAAGATGAAAGGTGAACAGTTGTTGGAGACAAAGCACGTCGTCGGGACCACTAGAGCTTATGGACAAAAGTTGATTCTTTGTTACCCACACGGTTGGCAATGAGAACACGGATTGTTGTCTCATGTTATCTTGAAATAGAAGATGGGAAGCAAAGTTTGGCGTTTAACGTGTGGAAGTGTCCCATACGTTCCTGTTGATATTGCAGCTTTCTTGACATAACCAATGAGCCCTGCAACACGTACGTCAGCGGCACATGTACGGTAACGGAAACAGCTGGTGAACTGAAATTTTACCGCTAATTATTTTTTACGGTGAAAACAGTTCTGAGCTAGGGAAGTGGACTGAACTTTTCCGTCAGTTCGCAAGAATTTCGAACAAGATTTAAAAAATCGTGGTAGCGTAGGCAATAGAAACCCGTTTTGTAATATAATTCTGTCAAAAACATTAAGTTAAAATATTTTTGCCATAAAGGAATCATTATTCTGTTCTGCGAGTACCCTTTTTTTTTTGCGCTTGGGTTTCTATTTCTTCTTTTTTTAATGGCCGAGCAATTTGTCGATTTCGCGAGAACCAACGCGTCCACACCGGCGACGTACAAAAGCGACAGAAAACTGTGTTGTAACGAAACTATTGGCAATTCCTTAGAATCTCGACGCACTATACCCACTTCGTAAAAAGTGCGCATGTTGCGCGGCGACCTTTCCGTGACGTAATTTGTACAATCGTAGCGTCAAAGAGAGATGACGTGCCCGTGTATTAAAAACAGCTAAGCTGATGCCCACTCAGACCGCGAACCCATTTTTAATCACACCTGCTACAAAAGTATACGGGCGCGAGTTTCAGCGGTCCTGCCCGAGTGGACATATCGTACTGATCTATCGTACTGCTCGAATGTTACAATGATTGCACGAGACAATCCAAGCATGAATGAAGAGAAAGCTTAAATGGCGAGAAGCGTTACCAACGGGAGGTCAGTATAATAATTTGCGACGCCGTTAATCAATGAAATAAAAAAAAATCCTACAGGACACGCTAAAGTAACATTCTCTACCGGATGGCAGAGCAACCACCCCGGAGAGGCGTTGGTCCCTGGGCTCGATTAGCGAACCAGGGGCGCTATGACGTAAAATAATTCCAAACTGTTTTGATTCCAAACTCCTGACGTCAAATTTACGTAACCACCGACGCAAGCATCGGGCGGTGACCCGCAGCGTTGTCTGAACAACCCAATCAAACACTCTCCTCGTTTATAGGTCACCTTTGTTCGCTTTCAAAACCAATAACATTGTCTACACTCATCGGTTTTTCTTATCTAATTGGCTGACAAGAGGCGAGGAGCACGCTCTAGTGGAAAGGGTTTAGATGGGGCCGAGCCAGCACAGTGAAAATAGATATAACCGCATGAAGAGGGTGGTGCCGCCTTCTCCGATTGGTCCGCTTCGCCTTACTTAGCCTGCGGTGGTTGGTCGAAAATCGCGGCGGCGTGCAACGGGATAAGAATGCCGCTAAAACGGTTCCTCAGCAAGGAAGAGTTGGCAGAGCGATGTCGTATGCATGCCGAAAGGGCTCGATAACGTTTTACTGCCACGCAAAAAGGTTTATCGTGCGCAAATAAATACATGCTCACCGGCGGGTGCGAGTAGCGAGGGTCTGAGCGATCGGTGGGCAGCCATCTTCTATACCTTTCGGAAGGTATGTGGCTATTCAGAAAAATTTTAAGTTTTGTGCGGCATATTAGTGCATTTCTTTTTTCGCGTACACGTCACTTTGACGTGTGAGTTTTCCCGGTTTTGTGAGGTCGCCTGACAGACAGGCGAAGTGGGCGTAGCCAGAAAACATTGGACGAATAGCAGAGGGCTAATGGTGAAAAGGCGTCGAATCAGGAATGATTATTTTTCTTTTCTTTGGTTTAATCCTGCATAATCAGTGTGTACACGTTATATCAGATGGGGAGCTATCGCGGGTTTCGTGACGTTGCGTGACAGACAGGCGAAGTTGGGAGTGGCCCGAAAATGTTTTGACCAATCGTGGAGGCTGATTGCAGAAATTGGAATCAAAACAGTTTGGAATCATTTTACGTTATAGTGCCCCAAGATGAATTTTTCTTACACTACGAAGCCTTTATATTTCCGTGATTACCGTGTGGGTTTCCTTTCTAGCTTAGTGCTACATTCGGCGCAATTATAACCTTCTTTTTGAGGTATGCTAAGCAGTCGGACTGACTATCCAGTTCTTTCCTCGGATGCTGAGGTTATTGAACTTAAGCAAAACTAGCCGACCTTAAAGTAAATGAAACTTTACGTACTCTTTATACTTTGTAATGTGATTCCTGTTTTCTACGCATGCGCGTCGACTTGGAAACCTCTAGCTCAAGTGGTCAGGACGAGGTGCTCCATCAAATGAAAGTGTTTGAAAGTGGCTTCGAGTATGTTTAAGGGTCCCATGAGACATTGTTATTAAGTCTACATGAACATGAAAACGCTAACACGTTATCATCAAGGTAACACACATAAGCTAATCAGTCACACTCACATTCACAAGCTCTTGCACGCTTCTACGCTTGTATAATACAGATATTCCCCCACTCGCATCTTTCAAAACAGCACTATCACACTTGTTGCTGGAGTTGAATCTCTGTGGTTTTCCTTTCTTCCTTTATAGAGCTCAAACGCAGAATCCATACAACAGATGCACTTGCACATCGGCCTGGCGAATAGCACGAAAAGATTGTTAAAGAACACAGCAAAGCAAATGAATCTGGTTAGCAATCCTAGACGAAGTTAGCACGGTCAACTACAGTGCCAAGCTGCACTTTCTTGGCTTTCTGTTGCAATATAATGCATCCCCACGAAATCAAAGATTGCACTACGGACATTGCTTTGAACGCTCTCGCTCGGGCTTTTTAAATGAATGTTTGTTTTCATCCAGTTTTGTTGAGATCTAGGGAAGGCTAATACGGACACGTGATCACGCCTCAGTGCTGGCCTATTAAATCATTTCGCGATTTCACATTCACAATCCGTAACCGCGACGCACGTCTGCGCATGCCCTTGCGCATGCGCAGGAGATGGTTCCACGCAGGCGCACATCGGTGTACTGGATCGCGCGTCCCACTCTGTTAGGATGTTCTAGTTTAAGCTTTCAAGCCAGTGCCTAACGTGGCATTCTAGTTGTCGCAATAGCCTTTCCTTTTTTTTTCTGTACCTGCCTAGGTTCCCACATTTTGCAACACCTAAACACAAACCCGAAAATTTAGAGTGATTATGTGATGAAAAAACGCAGTCCAATTACTGACACATTGATTTCGTCAAGTTTAGGTTGTCGACACGGGAGAACAGTAAGAAATTGAGAGATTTGTAATGGAGAATGTTGTTCATCCACCGATATACAACTGCAAATTTTCAAAAATGTGAGACAATGCTAATTGATGCAATTAAGTTTCAAAGGAGTAATTCAAGGCCAGCTGAAGCCACTCAGAAGCTATTAAAGAATCGATGCAGGACCGAATAAGAGTGTTCCACTTAACGTCAGAAGGAGAATCAGGCCTGCACAGAAGGAGATGAGGAGCTAGCAAAACAACTTCTTCAGTGTGAATTTTTATCAATGTAAAACAGACAATGCTGCAAAAGTACCTAACCGTCGTATTCTTCCTTCTTAATATACTTATTTTATTTCTGTATTCTTATTTTTTATATTCTTATTGTATTTTATATTCTCATCTGACTTCTTAACAGGAAAGATGCTGGACTGCTTGGTTATAGTGCAGCACTCTTCATGTTCCTTTCTCCGTCTCTTGCCTCACGACTTCTTTTTCTAGTTTTCCTTTCTGTTTGCTGGCATATTCTTACGAAATACTACGTGCTAACTCGCTCGACAAATCACTCTTATTAACCGGGGTAGAGCAAAGAACGTCTCCAAAGCTAACACTACGACAAGAGGGCTCGGCGAATTGTTGGCTCCAGCGACATGAAACCGTGTTCGACCATTGTTAATCACTTCAAGCCTCCATCTTCCTGTGAATCTTTCTCTTGTTTTAGAGTTGCACTTTGTATGCCACATTAACATTTTGTCGCAGGGCTTTTGAGCTAGCATAGTCTGTAGGTTACATTACAGTTTACTTTATTAAGCCTGTAGGCTTATTAGAAACTACACGTATTTTTACTTCTCCTCTGCTTCACGTTAAGTACCCGCTTTGCTATAGAATGCTGTAACAATTAGGACACACGAAATATGTAAAACAAAAGAAATCTTAATGCAATGTTTTTTTTACTACTTTCTTGGCCATCAAGTAAGTCCCCCCACACTGCCCCCCTCTCGAATTACAGTTCAAGGTTGCTTTACACTCCTGAAAAGACAGTTACGGCCCCTGTCCCGAAAATTCGCACTGTATCATTACGTCTCAAAATAATTTGTGATTGCAGCCTGCACTAGGCGAAACTATTACCCTAACCTAATATGAATTCTCATAAACAAACAATTCATCAAATCGAGCACAGAGCCGGCCTCCTGACTGATAATGGCGCTTTTCATTTTTCTGTGAGACTCTGGTCTTAACCAGATGCTTTAATTCGGTATGACGTCTTATGTTCCATCTGTGTATAATTTCATTGGCAGTCATATTCGCATGGACTAGTATATGCTAAGCGTGTTCACCAACCGGTGACCCTCTGCAGTTTTCATTAAAGAAATTCTCTCTCTCTCGACTGATGACAACTGTGAGCTGCAATAATGATCCTTGATGACTTTACGACAGGAGGTTGGTTCATGAACACTTCTTCACACCAGCATGTTTGAGCCGACGCCGTGAGTGCATAACTAACAATACGTTCACTGAACATTACGCATAAAGTGTCCTTGAGACATACTACAATTTTAGTCAAAAGCCAGTGCTGCGCTCCACTGAATGGCTGGATGGAGCTTTACAGCAGTTCAGTGCACTTCCCATGCCTGCTTTCGTAATACTGGTTCTGCGCATGCGCCGACAAATTATATGGGAAGGTAGGTATGCAAGAACAAGCAGGGCTACGAGGCTCTCTTTTGCACCCAAAGTAATAGGCACCAGGTAATTCACCAGCAAGAAGCTGGTGAATTGGTTGCTACAAGGTGCTTTCGAATATGCGGGAAAAGTGCATTATTTCAGCAAGTAAAAAATTTACCACTTCGGTCCAAAAGATGAGAAACAAGACATGAAGAAGCAGTATGTGCAAAGCATGCAGAGATCCCAGTGCAAATCATGTGAGCAAATGGGCCATAGCTGCAACACAGAGACATTAGTTTCGAGGAACCTGTTTTCTTTTACATCTACTAAATTTAATGAAGCACCAAAAATAGGAAAAACAAATAAGTTTAGACTAACAGAATAATATTTTGCCCTCTATTTGAATGTCCTTGGTTGAGGAAGGCCATTTATTGTTAAAAAAAGAACTACGAAGACCAAATTCTCTTTCTTGAAATTCAACGCTCCAAGGAAGGCATTGACGATGCCAGTGCTATCTCTCGGATTTCATGGTACTTTCCCATATTCAGGACTCCTGCGTACCGAACAAGTCACCCGGAACTGTCAGACTGAGTCTTTCGCCTACTTTGGAATACACTGCAGTCATTTTTTTTATAAGCAGTTAACTGGTTCCAAACAAATGCTGTTAAAACCTATGACAGCGCAGAGCGACAGTGTGGGAACATTAAAGCATCCATTGCTAGTTTTTGGATCCTTCCTACAATAGCAAGGCTTCACTGAGTGAGTTTGTGACTTTTTTTCTATTTCCGACATGTAATCTGCTCATATAGCCTAACTTATATTTACTTCTTCGCATCGCTTTAAAGCAACTTCACTATATTAAAAAAACTGACGAATATAAGGTCACTGACCAAATTAAAAATGATTTGCTGTTTCAAAACCTATAGCAGTTACTTGCTCACAATGCAGAGGACAGTACCGTAATCACTTTCATATTCATATATATATAGTGGAAATAAATTTGGGGCATGGTACCATCCATCTAGATGAGAGAAATAGGAATTGCCTGTAATAGTAATGCTTTAGGAATAAGTCTCACCATGTTTCTTTCCTTTGCAATAATTGATGTGTTGTCCCACTTGATGATGTGATTGCACTTATACACGTGAGCCAAGTCAAATAATGACTGTTGACTTTGTCAGTGACCTCATATTTCTCACTTTTCTAATATGCACCTGACTAGACAAGCTTTCATAAAACTCTTAACTTCAACACTTAATTTCACGTAATGTTTTCACGTAATTCTCACCCACGCACCAACCATGAGTGGCTCTGCTTTGGCCTTAGTGAACCATGTTCCACATAAAAAAATTATTAGAAATAACTTGAAACAGCAACAAAAAAGATGCCAAACAAATAATAGAGAATGGTAAATTTCAAAGTAATATTTGCATGCATCAACAGAAAAGATTCAAGAAGCAGCAACTGCAATAAGAAGCCTAGTGCAGCCATCAACCATGACGGTGTGCTAAACATATTTATGCATCTAGTAAGCTTGAGGCCCCTTATATTTAAGAATGCCAAAAAGTTAGGCACTGTTTCGAATGAGAGTTCAACATCCCATGATTAATCCTCAGTTTTCAGGAATACAGTGGTGGGGGGCTTCATTCCAGCATTATTTAGCCACCTGTGGTTCTTTGACACACACTATATCTAAGCAGACAACAGATTCTGCATCCCATATCTCGTAAGATTGTTGTCGTTGCAGATAAGAATATAGTTTGTGGCCTTGTGCCCAGCAGCATAAGTTGTATAGAATAGTGTATATTGCTTTCGACAAGGAAGGTTGTTTTGCGAGTGCAGCATATAAACAACTTTGTGACCATAAAGAATGCAGGCCATTTTCTAAAAGTGAATAGTGTATGCTACCAGATCAAAAGCCTTTTTGCACGAAATTATCCTTCTAAGACTACCAGTATGAAGACCCGGAATCTGCTAAGTTTTCTTGCAAATGTTTTCTTTTGTTACTGTCAGCACCCCTGCACAAGCAAAGGCACAAATTTGTCCTTTATCGCCGATATATTTTGCACATATATTTTGTTATGACCCCACAGTGTTTCTAAATGAGTAATACCTTTACTACATGAACGCTCAGCATACGAAAATGGTTGTAGAAGGAATATTCCTTCGTTAAATGGCTCCTCTAGAGCGTACCTCTGGACATGGCCATCGACACAATACAGCAATGCATTAGGCAGACAAAATTATGAGGGAGAGGTGAACCCAGTAATTTAATTTTCCCTTAGTTGAGAAAGCTTAGCAAAAGTTAATTTTAACTTGCAGTTAGTTTGTACAAAGGAGGATGAGATTGTTGCGATAACATTGTGTTCAGGAAAACTTTGAAATGTCGTGTTTGGCAAATGCACTTGAAAGATTTGGATGCACACCATTTAGCTTGTGCCATATTTGGGTAGAAGGCTAGCGAGCCCCATTTATATTAGAATCTGCTGCATTTCTACACATTTATTACAAATGTTATGAGGTCTGACTTCACCGCGATGGAAGATTGCTTAAAATGCAACTTCATGGCAGCAAATCTGTTTTTTCCAAGAAATGAATGTTCGTGCCAACGGTTGCTCAAGGCAAAGTTGCATCTCCACCTCGTAGTAAAGTTAATTAAATTTGTGGTGCAGGTTCTGCGCGAAAAATACGGTGTCTCTTTCACATCGGCCTCTTGAAGGGATAGTTGAAGCTCAGTATTTTTAGCATCTCAGCATTTGCTGTATGAGCATATGGCCAAGATGGTTGTCCAGAGCAACATTGATAAAACAAAAAAGGCCAGACACGATTGCCACGCTTGTTCCAAGCACCGTTCAGTGACAGGCAAGAAACTTTTACAATCCTGCCACTTGTGCAGCTCTGTGACTTATGCTAATGAGCGAGCAAAAAAGGGATTTCTTCATTTCCTCTTTTCTTTCCTCACTGATGTCATTTCCTCTATTCCCTCCTCCTAAATGAGTAGGCAGGCATTGTGCCCCTCTCGGTGGCAGTTGTCAGCTTGCTCCCTCCCTATTTCCTTCGTGTCCTTGTGTTATATGTATACAAACCAAATAATAATAATAAGGAAGGGAGACAAAACAGACGCGTGTTGTTCTCTAGAGAGGTAGGCTTTGCATTTAATGAACTCTCAAACAGTCAGGTCATGAGGAAAGCTTCATGCACAAGCAGCCCGACAAGAGATTACTCCCAGTGACTTGCATTCGTCGATACAGTGTCTATGGCACCTAGTTCCAGTTCATAGAAATCGTTGCTTATTACAGCCGTCTCTATGAATTTACCCCTTCCCCCAGAAAGCTTGTATTGAATGCAGTGGCGTAGCCAGGGAGGGGGGGGGACAGGTGCCCTCCCTCTCCGTCTTCAATCAAGTGTGTTTCCCCCCCCCCCCTCGAAAAAAATTTCTGGCTACGCCACTAGTAGCATGTTTCAAGCAGAGTAGACTGCTGATAGGCTAATAGAGAAAGTGTTGTTCATGTAAGCCCAAAAGAACAATTGGGGGAATGTAAAGTAGCAGAACACTTTACATATGCTTGCAGTTGGTGTACAAAAAACATTTTTCACCTGAAATACTAGGGTGTATGCATTTGCCACAAGTTGCCTGCATGCTAACACATCCTTACCTAAAATTACATTTAATTTTATAGGAACATCTTCGTCACCTAATACGTCCAACATAAACTTGGCAATTCTGCAGGGAAACTTGCGCACAAAGTTTTCATGACCCGTTAATCCATACCTTCTACAGAGGAGCTGCTTCAGGCATCCAAGAAAACTAAATAAACATCAAAATGTAAGAATGCACAAACTCAGGTGAACACAACATGAAAAGTGTGGTGAATTAAAGGTAATAAAGCACAAAAGCAGAAACAAACTAATAACACACCAAATAAAACAAGCTTGAATAACAGTATTATGGAACATACTGGACCAAGGACCATTTTGCAGAGCTTTCCATCACGCATGGGTGTTCAGCGCTGAGCTATCAGGAAAATTCAATGCAATGTAATTAAATCCAGAGCAGAACACAGCAACGCATGTGCTTGTAATGAAAAGTCAGTACTACTATCGTGAAATATTTTTACTGCATGCGGCTGCTAAAAATTATGACCGACTGCAGACTACTTTTCCTGCTAACTTAATCATTATTACGTAATAGTATTTTGCTACAGAATTCAGCTTGCTCCTCCTTTACACATAGAAGAACAAAAGCTCGAAGACAACACATATTTGAACACCCTGAAAAATTGCTCTTGTGTTGCATCTATATATTTTTACTTAGTGCAATTAGGCACTCAATTTGATCAACCTACTGAACACCTTGTACAGGGGTTTGTCGCAATGTGGAAGAAGTATGACATTTCAATTTGATGGCTGAAGCTCAGGTACTCATCTCCACACAAATCAATAATGACAGGAATCAAACGAAGTTCGTCGATGATCCATAAGTAAGGTGACATGTGCTTATTCCTCCGAAGTAAGCAAGATGTGCAAGTGCTAGTTGTGTTCCTAGAGTTACATGAACCACGCTTGATTAATTACAATGTGCACTGTGAAAACACCAGCAACTGAATCCGCTGGATGTGCAGAATCGCTCATCGCATAAAACTTCACATTAGTAACCTTTTGTTTTGAGTGCACGACAATCTCTATGAATCAGAAAAATTTTGCGATGGTGTACGAGCGAATGATCATCGAAATCTAGCACACGGCCACCCTGTTGATCTTAATGGGAAAAAAATCAGGTCACACAACACACGTGCTCAAGGTCACTGCTCAGATGTGGCCACACCAAGACACACATTAAAACTGGACATACACTCATCACACTCTCTGGATTCAAGAGGAAGGAAGACGTGCAAACACACTCCGGAAAAAAAAAGAACACACATGAGGAAGTTGCAGCAGGATGTGAACTATCTTCAAGGATAAAAGGAATTAAAAAAAAAAGTTTGCGATCTAAAAACACTTGATCTCCAGTCTCTTGTCTGATATGGCGTCACAAAGAAACACAACGAAATGAGAACACAAATGACCACTACAAGCCCGACAGTTAGAAGTCGGTGCCACGGGTTAAGACAGAAAGTGGGGTAGGACCATGCCGTTCTGCAACTTTGGATGTTCCGGACGACCAAACAGAACACAACCACCACAGCAGCTATCCTGCGCACTGTTAGAGTCTGGTCTTGCCAATGACGGCGATCCGAGCATCACACACTAGTAGTAGTAGTAGTAGTAGTAGTAGTAGTAGTAGTAGTAGTAGTAGTAGAACGATAACTGGGCTTGGTTGATTGGTTGTGAACCCCCCTCGTGGCAAGATGCTGTCTTCGGAGATGACAGCTTCTGACTGGCCAGTCACTTGGCTTGGCGGCGGCAGTGGCGGCGACGCGCGTTGCTCCCGCGCTTGCATAGTTTTTGTACTGCCACATGACAGCACGCCGGTGATGTGGCGCCGTTTGGATGTGTTTCAATGTTCGGCAGTGTGTTGCTGCTCCTGTTGTGTATATATATACATATATATATCTATATATATATGTATACATATATAATGTACATTGGTTTTTGTTTTGTGTTCCTACATGATGCGGATGACTCATTTGTAAAGGTGTGGGCATGACGATTTTTGCCACGTGAAGAGCTTGGCATTTTTCCTTCCTCCAGCAAGGACTGGTGCAGCATGGCCTTTAGTCACCTCCGCCGCCATCGTCGCAGCAGTAGAGCTCTCCTGTTTCAGTCATAAAAGAAAAGATGCCAGAAAGATTGTTACAATCTTCAAACTTAGACAAACAATACATTGGTATAGTGTCACTGTGCGTGCACAAACGTTAACCTGGGTTTGAAAGAGAAGTAAAGGCAGAGAGATCAACGAGACACACCTCCGGTTTGCTACCCATTTACAAGGAAAAAGTATACTGGGTGTCCCAGGTGTTACTGGGACACCCAGTACATTTTTTCAGCTGCCAAAATGTTTAAAACTATGCAAGTGCCATGTAGCTGGACAGAACCAAGGTAATGCTGTTTGCCGTCACTTGGAGCAAGTAAGACTATTTTTGTAGGTCACCTAATTACATAATTAGTTATTATTAATTAATGAACTGCTCAAATATTATATTAAGTGCTAAAGTGTCATCGAGAAAGGTGCCGCATGAAATCAACACCCAACTTTTTTTAATATGGAGGCATCACCAAGAAGCATAGTATTTGGACTGCGCTAGCGCCAGTTCCCCAATGCATGCCTGAAGCAATGACTGACAAGCAAGAGCCCGTGCACCGTACATATCTCAGCAGCACTACGTACACGAGAGAGCTGAACTTGCTTTGGCAAGTGCACTCAGCAACAGCCATATGAGAAATGCCTTTCGCTTTTTTTTTTCATGAGGAATATGAAAAACGTCACAGGCCTGCGCGGCACACGCAGCACAGTCACAGTGTAAGCTGGTGGAGCGGCTCAAGAGTAGCTCCAATTTTGGTACCACGCACACCAGGGTCTTCGCGAACAAAGTCTCTTCGCCTCATTTTGACGACAACGATCTGAACTGTCCGCCGACGTCGACGGCGAGCTGCGGCTTGTAATGCTCTCTGCACAGCAGTCTGCTGAGCCTGATGATGCCTGTTTGTAGCCGCACACGTAGCTGTACGATTCGCTTCTGCAGCAGCGGTTCATACCTTGCGAGGAGACGCCATAACATGTACCGAAGGGGTATCCAGAATACGTGGCTGCACATCTCACATCGGAATCAAGTTGATTGCGCACCTCGTCTGAATCGCATCTCGTCGTCTGCGCCTGCGCACGCTGCCTTTGCAGGCACCTAGATGGCGCCACCATACTGGCGGCAGCTAGGGATCGCGTTTTTCTTTTTTTTAATTGTGCACCTCGTCTGAATAGCATCTCGTCATCTGCGCATGCACACAATGCATTTGCAGGTGCCTTACCTAGATGGCACCACCATACTGGCGGAGGCTCGGGTCGTCTGTGCCTGTGCGCATGCCTGGGGTGCATTTATAGCACATTTTACACTGCCCGATAGCAAGTGCTTGCGTGGCTCAGTGGTAGAGTATCTGGCTCCCACGCAGTGGGCATGGGTTCGATCCCGGCGGGAACCGGGTACTTTTTTGCATTTTCGGCAACAGCGGTTACGGTGCCCAACGGTGGTGGCGGAGGCGGCGGACACCATTGCGAACCGAAAAGGCTATTCGAATGAGCCCATAACAGCTTACGCTATAAAACGATTTAAGTTGTAGGTACGTAGCACATTCGGCGTCAACTCACCCGAGCTGAAGGAAAAGAGGGAGAACTCCTGCGGGAAGGAACCCCTGCGTTGGCTGCTGAACACACTGCCGG
Organism: Dermacentor silvarum; assembly: GCF_013339745.2. Taxonomy (NCBI): domain Eukaryota; kingdom Metazoa; phylum Arthropoda; class Arachnida; order Ixodida; family Ixodidae; genus Dermacentor; species Dermacentor silvarum. Next base: position 53,721,786 of record NC_051163.1, read on the forward strand.
CGGCCGATGAGCACGTCGACTGGACACTGGTCGACTCGAGTGAGCAGGCCTGGCGCTGAAGCTTGAAGCGGCCAGCCACAGACACCGGCTGTGGCGGTGCCCCGCTTGGCGACCAGTCCGAGCCAAGCAGGGTGCGCGAACGCCACAGGCCACTCAGCAGCTCCAGACCGCCACCCGAGCCACGCCGAGGAAGGTTCTGTGAGAGGAGGGCATGTGAGACACATAACGTAGCGCTGGTATTGGCTTGTGCGAGCCGGGAAAATTACTGAACATGTAATGCAATGCAATGACCTTGAAGTGTAATATAATGCAATAGAAAAGGACTAAGATAATGTTCAACAGTCTGGAAAAGGAGCAAAAGTCTGTAATTAGTATTCAAACTATTCATGTAGTAAAGGAGAGGGCAACTGGTCACCATGAGGGAGTCAGATAATAAGGAGGACAATGAGATGAATAAAAATGGGTCAGAGTGCATACAGGAGGCATTCTCAAGTCATGAGAAACTTGGACATGATTGCATTCAAACAGTACTAACCTGCTGGGTTGAAACTTGGAGGATAACGTGAAGAGCAAAGCATGTCGAGAAGTTAGAAGTGCAATAAGCAATGGAATGAAACATGACAGGCATAATGTTAAGAGGCAAGAAGCTGGTGGTATAGATTAGATAGGAAACAAGTGTAAGTGGTATTCTAGTCAAAGTAAAGAGAAAGATGTAAGGTCCGGCTGTTGACGTGATGTGTCGAACAGATTGCCGGCGATATATTATAGTCACAGAGCAAGTGCTGAGAGAAGGAAAATGCAAGCCAGGACAGTAAAGTGCGTTGTGTAGTACCAATTTTTTTTAATGGCTTTGGTATACAGCGTTGTACACAATCAATGAAAGGAACATTTACTTTCTCCATAAAAAGCAGCAAGGTGTCGGCAAAAAAGATGATGCAAACTGCCAGCTTGACAAGCCTCCTCCCCCGAAGCTGCTCAAGTTTGGCAAAGTAGAGGCACCTACACTGGGTGGTGCGCCACCAAAAATACAGTGTAAGTACGCTCCATGTAGGTCCAGCAATAGGAGCTGTTTCATTACCTGCAATGCATGCAGTGCCCCGTAAGGACCAATGAGGGCGCTCAGAATCTCGCCCGTCGAGCCCCGCCTCCTCGTGGTGTCTGACGCATCTCCGGCACCTCCGGTCCTCGAGACGACCCTTCGGCTGCCCTGCTGCTGTGGTTTTTCGGCAGTGCACACCATGAGTGGCAGAGGCACGTCAGCTGGCAGCGACCCTCGACGTCGTCTACAAAGAAGGAGAGGAGAAAGAAAGGTTTGTTGGTTACCTATGAAACCTTTTGGCCCAAAGGAGACTAATGCTTTAGTGTTCTATACACCAGGATGAACACTGCACACAACAGGATGAAAAAATTATGCGTGGCTCTGCTATTGCAAACACCAGAGACCAACGGAGCTGGGGAAAGCCTAGTAAAGTAGTGGCAAACCACACACTTAGTCCAACTTTTGCTGGGCTTCCGCCATCTCCACTTGTCTCTGGTGCTCGCGATAGCAGAGCCAGCATAATTTTTTGACATGCCAGTGCAGATTGAGAATGCTAAGCTTAGTAATCTCCCTTCTAGCAAAGCCACAGTAATTCTGAAATCCAGTATGTCCAGTTCTCTGGTCAAAACCTGCCGAGCCGCCGCCAGAGGCATCGGCTGCATCCACGGACACCAGGCGCGAACACGTGTAAACGGTCGGCGTCGGCAGCAGCTCTACCCGTCCCACTACCACCTGCCTCACTCCTTCTCTCCACCTCGCATACGCTATGGTGCGCGATGCTATTTTTATACTTTGCTTTCACTCTCTCTCAGCTCTCTCTCTCCCAGCTGGGCGAAGCTTCGGACGACAGAATTATCGTTATAGCGAGGTTCTAACAGCTCCGCTGTAAAAGAAAGACAAAACATACATGCTGCACATGAGCAGAGAATTGAGCTAGTGAGTTTCTCAATACCATGGTTACATTTATTTTTTGTCCTGTCCTATGTGTTGTGCATTATGGTATTCACAAAACCAAAGAGTGCAATTTCTACTCTTGCGCAATGCGCAATATTAAAAGCAATGAAGCAGCAGTGTTCTACGTACTTAAACAACATAAACTGTGGACCAAGAGTGCTTTCTCCGAAGTTTAAAAACAAATCAACCAGCATTGTGGTAGAATTCGTTAAAGCATTTATTTTCTTGAGATTCAAGTTCTGAGCATGTCAAAAAAATGTCAAACAAACAAGGTGCTCAAACAGAAACTGGTGATGGTGTGAAACTGATATGGACTGCTTGGCGACCTGGTAACTGCCCAGAACCTCCAGCCTCATAGCAGTTTTCTCCTTGGCGCCACAGAAAGTTGTCGCAATGTGCATGTACATTGATCAGCTACACGAAAATGGTACTTGTAGGCATTATTCAGATGCCTGCATGTTGAATGACCAGTTGTATTGACAAGAGTGCAATGTGTCTTTTGGGAATTTCACATTATTTCTCGTATATGTTACTCTTACCTTGCAATGTTTTTACAGCCACAAGTGAGGCTCACTGCTGTCTAGGAAGGCATCGTCACTTCAGTGGATTTACTTATTTGCATCTTTTGTAGTGATTAACACTGCAATGTCATCTTTACGAGCACATTCCAATCAATATTCTACGACTGCATCTTTGTGCCAATGTTCTAGCAAGTTCACCTGTGTTTGCCTTAATGAATGCAAGTCTGGCAAAATGTTGGCAGTTGCCTGTAGAAGTGCCACCCAAGAACACCTCAAGTGCGACCCATGAGACCGCTAACTGATAGAAAGATCACAACGACAAGGGCAATGGCAACTAAAACTATGGCAAACTCGGTAAGGGAACAGGAGGACGATTATGCGTCACGGAGGAGGGACGAAACCCAAGGTGGGAACTAACAGTTCTGTTTCCTGGTGACCTTCCCCAAGCAAACGCGATTACCCTAAGCATAGTGATGATACCCGTGACGGAGGCAACGAAAACCAGACAAACTATCCTCAAATACTATCGCAGAATGAAACGCACGAGTGCACAGTGCTGAGAAACACGCTAGTGCAATACGGATACGTACCGTCGCAAGTATGCTTCTCCTTTATGATATTCCATATGCAAAGAAGCACGCTTTACAGGAATGTAGTTGTAAAAATCAAGTGCTACCGAGCACTTGATTCTTACAAACTGTCAAGTGCTCCCCCAGTGTCAAGTGCTCCCCGACATCCAGAAAGTTCGCGCTGAGTTCGCCCATCTTCCAGTTCCCTGTTGGTAATGCGCCTGCATCTGCGAAACTGATATTTCTCTCGACCGCGTTCCCGCTCACGTTCCGCTACCTGAGCGATCCGGGCGACGCGGCCGCCGGCGCCGGGACGAAAGGCAGAAACAGGTCGCGTGTCTCGTCCTCGTCCCTGGAGCTGATGCTGGAGTGCCTCCTCCGCGGGTGCTGGGGTGGCGCGCAGCTTCCGCGGCGCGTGCTGCACGCCGTGGAGGTGGCGCACGACCCCTCGGACTCGGACGACGGCGCCACGGGCTCCAGGAATCCGATGCTGTGGCGCCGGATCAACTCGCGCTGCACGGGGCGGCGCGCCAACGTCGCGGCCGGTGCCGCCGCCGCAGCGAGCCTGACCAGCTCCGAGCGACTCAGCTCTGCGAGGGAACACCAGAATCGGGAAGTTCAGCGCGGAGTTCACTGGCCATAACGCGAGATTGATTGATTGATTGATTGGTTGAGTGATTGATTGATTTTGTGTGTTTGTGTGCGTGCGTGTTACTTGTGACAGCGAGTTATGCTTAATGTTCTTTAGCCACAATTAATTCCATCTACATGTGAACATCCTCGTGTACGCTATCGAAGTGTTGTGTTTCGATGCAGTTACACATGCGCCCATTTTTTGTAAGCAAGCTCTCTTTTGTATGATGTGTTTTTTACTTGGCATTTCTATTCCTTTTACTTATATAAAAGGTCCCGCCAACAGTGATTAACCCTCGGGACCTCAGTTCTACATATGCACAGCTATGTACTATTTATGTTATAAGCGAGAATTTGGAATTTGATTTTGAAAAGTAAATTCGGCTGATTTCTTCCGGCGTTCTAACTTGGACTGTCACGATGCGGAGCGCGCTCTTGGTAGGAGCCGGAGAAAGCGCGCCCGAGCCGAACGCGCAGCCGCTCGCCAGAGCAATCGGAGGTCGCAACAGGAAACGCGTCGGCCCATTTTCTGGTATAGGCAAACGAGACTCCAAGAGGCGCGCTGCTGTGGCAGATGGTACGCCCATTTCGGAAGCTGCAGGATCCACGTGACCGGAACTTCGCCAGACAGCGTTCGCGCTCCTCAAGTCGAAGCTGAGGGCACATCCGAGCGCTCGGAGCTGGAGCGCGGCGCTCTGAAAGAACTAGCCGAATGTGCTCAGTAGCGCTCGAAAGCGACCGGCCGAATGTGCTATTAGTGCGCGCTATAGTTCGGGAAGCGTCTTGCCTGAAACCTATTGTGTGTCACGTGTCGCTCCAAAAAGTCTAACCAGGCAAAATTTTACTAGTCATAGAGAGTATTACTTTGTACTTGCACTCGTTCGTGTCACGTCACTTGAAACTCCGTGTATGCCCTATGTCTCATCACGCAAGAACGAAAGGCTCTGTAACCAGAATTGAACACGGTAAATAAACTTGCATGGACCACAACAATGCCGAAAGGCTACCCTGCCTGTTAGTTTAACTTAGCAAAACAGCCGTCATTAACGAAGAGTTAAGCACGCTGGCTATAGGACGGATTCCTTCGCATGTCACGACAAAGCAGTGCCTTCTGCTAACGGCAAACACATGAGAAATGTCATCTCTGACGCTGGCAGTGATGCAGTTTCATGGCATAGAACGACACCCCTGCGCTGACAATGCGCGCTAACCTTTGTCACGCTACTTTATTCCGAGGTCATGTCGACGCAAATTCTTTGCACGATTTTGGGCGTGACGGAATGCGCATTTTACCACGTTGTGGCAGCAGCCGAAGTATTCTATATCAGAGAACTCTGTTATAAGAAGTATAAAAAGACGGTTTTTTTTCTTTAAATAGTGTTGTGAGTATGCCTTTTATACTGCCAAACACAACTGACACCTCCCACAAAGAGCGTTACAGGCCGTCTTTAAGCATGGCCTACATGAAGCCTGCTTTACCCTAGGGCGAAAAAATAGCAGTCGAATGACTACCTACCCAAACAAACATAATGTATGATACTTCTTAGTTTTTCCCGAAACATTGTCTGCGTGGTCAGGGAAATGTTAAACGTGGGAATAAGATTTGAACATCGTGCGTGCAAATCCCTTTTCGCAGTGTAGTAGCATCGCCGCAAGCACCCACTTCAAGTTTTATAACGCTAGCGGGACAGTTACGTAAGGGCGCGGTAATACAATATTCTCACGCCGACACTGATCACAATAGACAATTACAGCGCTCGAAGGTTCTAGCTTGTAATATAATTCAGTAGGATATGAACAACCTAGCAGACTTCACAGATAAGCGAACTCACATTTATACAGGTTTTGTTGTGCGATGAACTACCTATACACAAAGGGCACCGCTTGCTTCTGGCAGTCTTTAAGTAAGAAAAAGAATAAAGAAAAAGAAAAACTTCCCATAAATGCACGCTTTTTGTGTGTGTTAGGAGTGCGATGCTAATGTATAATCTTGGTCGAAATTCCGCTACTTAGTTTTCATCACAAAGTAGGCTGACCTCGCAGGTTTTCTTCGCCTCAATAGAAACGCCAAGAAGGTAAAGCATGCTTTACAGGACAGAAACTATAACAACAGGCTGTTGCTGTACAGGATGACATCAAGTGCTTTATAACGCCCGAGCAAAGACTAGACATTTACAGTAGAACCCCGCTGCTACGTTCCCGGGTGCTGCGTTTTCTCGGCTGCTACGTCGTTTTCGGCCGGTCCCGGCACAGCTCCCATAGAACCCAATGCATCGGTAACCCCGCTGTTACGTCGCAACTGTGGGACCGTTCCCGCATCATACGTTGCGAACTGCCACCCCGCGCCGGCCTGAGCGGCCATTTTTGACTTTTCATGTCACTTGGCTTGGTGGCTTGACGATGGCATTGGCCGCCCAAAGTGCCGGGGGCGACACTTATGACGTATTTTCGGTTTCCGTCAGCAAAAGTATGGCCCTTGAGATCCGTATTTGCTATCTAAAGATGGTGTCTCTGACGCGTTGCGGCCCTAAAATTGGTTTTGGCTCATAGGTGTTCCGTATGAAGTCCAAGGGCGATAACGCCGTCGCCCCGCGCCGTGTGCAATATGCGCGAGTGCAAGCGTGCGAGGGGAGCCGACGACCGCGTCTAATACCCCCTGTCAGACGGGCATCCGCAAACTCCTTTCAACTCCGTCGTCTTTATGTTGAGGGAGATGCATGCGATGTCACACGGTCGCCCTTCCCCTAAGGGAGTTTAACGGAGCTTTTGGTCAAGGGAGATCGGCGATCTCCCTCAGCGGCGGAAGGGAGTACTCTCGTGCCCAGGCTTGTTGTTGTAAAGCTGAGAATTTAATTATGGTTTGCATTAAAAATAATGTCGAGTGTTTTTCAAAACAGTTCTATTGAAATAAATAAACGTTCAAGTGCAAATCAGCATACTCGCTCCGCCGCAAAGGAACACAGAGAAGCACATGGTGGCTAGCGTCGCTGTCAGCACTGCTATGTTTAGCAAGTGCACTTTGATTTTTAGCGAGGTGTATGTTTTTCGCACCAAATATAATAAATTGTGTTTTTTATGGAAGGAGCGTTAATTATAATAGATACGAGCGTAATTAGAAGTTACATTTTTGTAATTCTACAAACATCAAACGCCGCTGATACTCGCGCGCGAAAGAAAGAAAAGCAGGGAGGAAGCGCGCCTTCTTCCGTTGCGCTCGAGGCACCGGCGAGGGAGCGAGGGGGGAGGGATAGCGGGAAGCGTTGTGCCCACTGTAGTTGTGCTCTGGAATCGACTGCGTACTGCGCAGCGGCGCGCGGCCGCGCGGGCCGTATCTTGAAAGAGATCTACGTTGGGGGCAGAGTCTACGCAGTGTAGGTGCGTCGGCGGCTCGTAGCTTTGTGCGTGCTCTGTGTTCTCGGCGCTCAGTTTGCTTTGAAGCGATAGACAACAGCACGAAGGTCACTTCACTCGCTTCTGCAGCGGCGCTTAAATTCCTCACGCCAGCATTTGACAGCGCGTGTCCGCGCTCATCGAGTGTGATGTGTTCATGTTTGCCTGTGGGCGCTGACACCATGCTTGTTAATATAGTTAATAAGCGTATGTTTACAATTTTATACGGACGATAAAACTACTATTCTTACTTTGTATAGTTGTCTACTAATTTGCTATCGCAATCGATACTTCGGCTGTCGGGCGAAACTACTACTTTTTTTCACACGTAAGAATTAAAATAATATTGTGTGCAGTTCAACACTACTCCCATTTCTCAATTTTTCCTGTTTCGCGGCTCTTGCGTTTCCCGGCTCTTACGTTTTTTTTTATTTTTTTTTTTTTTTTACGGTCCCGTGAAAAACGTATCAGCGGGGTTCTACTGTATTACGCATACAAACGCAGCAAAAGCTCATGTAGTATTGAACATCGAAGACCACATAAAAGTGCCAGATATTATTCATGCGTTTATTAAGGAAAGTATGGACACGAACTGAATTTTATGGTAACCCTGCTATTCCAAGAAACCCATCGTTATCGTTACTGAGGCTGGCTGTAGTAGCAACGCAATGAGAGGGCCGCGCAAGCATCTCACTAAACTGTAATGCGTGCTGCTATCAGCATAGCTCGGAAGTGAAGCGGGACTGTGTCGAATTAGGATTTACATTTGCGCCCAGACAAACAATAAAATTCGACTGTACTTTTGAGTAAAAACCAGAATCAAATTTTCAGAAAGCTAGATATAAATGAGCTTTGTGTAATGAATGCTGGTATTTTCAGCTCTTATGCGTTGCACAATTATGATTTTGTAGACATAGATAAGCCGGGTGAAATATATTATGGGATCGGTGGTCAGAAGTTAAAACAGCATTTCCAACGTGGGAATACTTCAACAGCTAAACATTTTATATGTTCCTAAATGAGCCCCAACGCAACATGCAACAAATAAACACAGAATGCCGGGTGGCGCGTTTTATATGTCGCTTGGGAAGGGAACACTTTCCTTCATAACGTCACAGGATTTAAGTTCCCATGTTGCTACGAAAAATATGATAAGATTTTGTTCTTACCAGCCAAATATACAGATTAAAAAAAAGTCTATTGTGGTTAGCACTCAAAAGGACCAATGCAATGCAAGTATAATAACAAGCTAAGTTTGCAAGACTTGCACTCTAGCGATACATTTTATAACGTGCTTAAGGGATCTACATGGCACACTTATAACATGACGAGACGAAATTTACCTCTTGCTACCGAGAGCGACAATTAGGGCCTCCTGCATGAGCTTTTGCATTGCCTTTCAGGAGGCATTATTTTGGTGCACCATTTATAAGCGTGCGCGCTTATCTAAGGTTCCCGAAGGCTAGTGCGAAATGTATTTGACCTAAAAGAAAAAAAAAGCGTACCGTGAACAAGCTGCTGCTCGGACGGCATGGAAGAGCGGCGCCGCAGTGCGCCGACCAGGCCGCAAGCCGGAACAGCGCTTCCGGTCTCGGACACACTTCCGGCCACTCTCGCAGGGTCGTCGAGGAAGGACACCTGTCGCTCCAGGCCCAGAGCGGTTGGTGCCGAACTCCTCCGGTTGTTCCTGGGAAAGATAAGGAGAGCGCACGACGCGGACGGTATGTTGAGGTGGCAGTTTGGGACCTTTTAAAAATTGCGGGCCTTCTCGAATTAGATTTACATATTTCGAATTTGCGTTCAGGACTTTCGTATAGGTTCTACGCAATTGAATTGCTATACTCTCTCCTCAATGTGTTTATCGTTTTTACTGCCAACTTAGGTTTTGATTCGATTTGATTTGATTTGATTTGATATGTATGTATGTATGTATGTATGTATGTATGTATGTATGTATGTATGTATGTATGTATGTATGTATGTATGTATGTATGTATGAGGTATGTATGTATGTATGTATGTATGTATGTATGTATGTATGTATTGATTTTTTTCGTGTGTGTGTGTGTGTGTGTGTGTGTGTGTGTGTGTGTGTGTGTGTGTGTGTGTGTGTGTGTGTGTGTGTGTGTGTGTGTGTGTGTGTGTGTTCATTTATTCCTTCATTTTCATTAAATATACTCTATTTATTCTGGTTCTTTCGTTTATAACCTACCTATTCACAATTAGTTGTTAACTTCTTTCGAACATTATTTATTATAGGCTATCGTTATCTTGGGCTGCTCAATTTTCGGTCACCCCCCCTCCCCCCCCCCACCCCGATCACAACACTCTGCATGTACATCGAAGGCTTCTGTCTTGTCTACACCTCAGTCTTCATTTCACGCTCATTAATCTTTTCAATAGGTATGAACCAATTAGCCTAGGAAGGGGCAATCGTAAGCGCGTACACCTGCGATTCTCAGGTTCGAGACCCGAGGCTGATATTCTGGTAACCGACAAATTTCACCCCGTTATCAAACTCACCATGGTGGCGTTTTGAGCCAATCTGAATCGGGTACCCACCTGCGGCTAAAACACACCACCACCACCAACACCACCACAGCCAATCAGAGAGGTGATAGTAGCCCTCTGGGCAAATCAGAGCAGGCAAAATGGTGAACACGGCAATAAGGCAGAGTTTGACTAGGTACAGAATGGCACCCCCGGGGAGCCTACGAATCTGTAGATTGCGCATGCGAGTAAAACAGAGACACTTCTCGCACCTGGCGCAGTTTCTCCACGAGGCCTCGGGCGGGTGGTCAAACTCGATCTGGTGCGCCTCCCGCTCGTTGGTCAGGCTAAAGCGATGCGACCACGATGGCATCGGCGCCTCCTCGTTTTCCAGCGACGTGGTTGTCTCCAGGCCCTTAAACTTCTGGCCGAAGGAAGTGCCCTCGTTTGGCGGAGGCTCGATGGTGAATGTGGCCTTGGGTGACGACGTGGTTGGAACGACCGATGGTGGGGCTGAGGACGGGAAGAAGTTGCATCGTCGTGAGAAATACGAGGGAACAGCAGATTATGCGTATACGCATTGCTTGCGAGTTTAGTGCGCATACAGTGCCAATGCTGCCTATTGGACCATTCGTATATAACTCATTGTAACATAGCATCATCCCTTGCCATCTTCTTCTCCCTTTCCCTGTCCCCTCCATCCGTGGTGAACCCAACACATTGTTACAAGTGGTACGAGCCCAAGCAGTGGTACAAGCCCAAACAGATTATGAATTTGTGTCCATAGACGTTACAATACTTCTCTCATGAGACATTGGGATGTCGTCGCGTTTCTCGTTATAAGGGAAAGGTCAATAATCTGGCAGTAGGATGTGGGTAAATAAGCTGTCACAAAAGGAATTGCAAGAGAACAAAGATAAACAATTGGTGTTTTTAGGAGCCCCATTGCAATGGTACGTTTAAGATGACATTTCAGTGATATGGTTCAAAACAACTAGAAATCTCTGACGAGACATTTTAAAAACGCCAGACACGTAGGCAATGGGATGGTTAAAACGTGTCAGAAGGCCAGCGTTTCGCCAGCTAAGAAAAAAAAAACAACGCCAACACATGTCGATACCAAGAATTATAGGGCCTCTCTGGAGCGTCTTAGAAAGCACTCGTGGCACCGTTTGAAGCACTCACCGCGCGGCCGGTTGGCGAGTTGCGCCGGTGTACGCTGCAGGCGAGCTCGCTTCGTTTGAGCAGGCGGCTTCGCCCGCGAACTCCCCGACGTCAACTCGCCCGACGCATCGCGCTGCCCGCGTTCCCGAACTGTGGCAGAAGTAGGTGAACTCCCACCACCAGGGTTCGCTCGCGTCACGTCATTTCCGGCGGGCGACGTCACGGCAGAGGGCGGCGGCGAGGGCGTTCCGCAGCCGTTCTTGCAAGTCTTTGAGCTCGAGGAGTCTTCCCGGTCCGGCGAGTCAGCCTCTTGAGCGTGCTCCTCCGCAGCGACTGCTTCCCGGTCCCCCTGCCCCTCTTCCGCCGTCGTCTGCTCCTTCGCCTGCTCTGTCGTCTGCTCTTTCGTCTTCCCCGTCGTCTGCTCTTCCGAAGTCTGCTCCGCTTCCTCCACCTCGTCGCCGCTGTGGCCTTCCTTGTCTTCGCCGTCGCCCAGCTCAACCTCCATGGAAGACGAGAAGGCGAACACGGACTCGGATCGCCGCGGGAAGGCGCGCTTCGAGGGCGTCGCCACGAAGGGCTCCGAGGTCCTGCGGTACGGCGGGTACGATATGGGCTGATGCACGAGGAAGCGACGCTCGCTCTCTCGCGAAACCCTTTGAAGCACCGTGCTGATGGGCGCCCCTTCCTGGGTGCTCGATAGCGACAGCAGGCTCGTCGTCGGCTGCAAGTTCTCGGCCGACAGCGCCGGCGACGAGGGCCTCTCCTGCGAGATGGCGGAAAAGCATAATAATGTAGCATTGGCGCGCCTTAAGTAAATGGCGCGAACTCAAACCCAAAAACATCTTGAATGAGGTCAACAGTGCGCGAACAAGGGAAGTATAAGCCCAGAGCCGGCGTTTCGGCGAAAGGACATGTCCTCGTCCGGATGACAGCTGACGAAGACTCCCCAATGAGTGAGGTTTTGAAGCGGGTAGTCACTTGCATCCTCAATCATGGGTTAGCGTTTGCGATTAAACCTTCCGATGTATATAGCAGCTGTTGTCTTGTTGAAGACAAGCCACTTTCTAGCTCCCCAAATGGCGAGAACCTGAAGAGGTTACTTCCCCCGAGTCTTCGCCCTCGGGTTAGAGGGAGCTGTATAAATCCTACCAAGGAAGGCACCTGTTGCTCTGACGAATATGAGTCTCTGTTCCTCTTTCCCTAGGGGAAGAAATTGAAGAGGGTAGTCGCTTAGGCTCCCACCATGCCAAGGAGAGCCGTTAATGCACCGAAAGAGATCACCCTCTTCGTCAAAACAATGGTGCTGGGCTAAGCCTTCCGTGGTTCATGTCAGTGTTCACCTTGTTTAAGTCCCCCATCTTGCAGTAACCTCGTCGTCTTTTTTGAATGAGGTAGTGATAAACTGGTATGAAAGGTAGTGAAACTGGTACATGCCATAACTTCAAGGAAGTTGATGAAGAAGACTCACCTCCGGCGGCTGTAGGCCTCCCGTTGCTGCCGCGGCGGTGACCCCCTTGGCCACCGCGAGGGGCAGCGACTGCCTTCGGCGCCGGATGACGGTCCGCGACGGCAGCTTGGGCAGGCTGAGCGGCATGCTGTGTCGGCGGCCCCAAGCGCTCGACCCCAACGTCTCTTCCATCCAGGAGTAGCGGGCCACCGTGGCGCTGCGTCGCCGCAGAAGCGGCGGCAGCTCTTCGTCGTCTTCGTCGTCGTCGTCGAAGTCGAGCAGGTCGCCCTCGTCCTCCTCCGAAGCAAGCGGAGCGTTGAGGTCCGTCTCGAAGGACGCCGACGCGGCCGTGGTCGAGTCGTCGGCCGCGGCCACCTTCTTCTCCCACTGGATGTGGTTGAGCCACAGGTTGCGCAGCAGCTCGCGCGACAGCGGCGTGTCCAGGAACTGGTCCCAGATCTCGAACAGCGGGCTCACCACGAACTTGAAGAAGTCTGCGCGCGGTCACCAACAGGCACGAGTCAAAAAGGCGTCCGCCACATCCTGAGCGAAATTGCACTGCAGCGCACCTTACTGGCTCTTGGTTACGTTATACCCTTGTAGGCATCACGAAGGCGGCTAAACGCAGAAGATAGTGCGCTTACATTAAACAGCTGACCTAGCTGTTGCAACACTACAGCTCAATTTTCTTTTCTTTTTCGCGCTTGGGCTGTGCTCGCCAAAATGAAGCATTTTCTCTTTTCTTTCACCTTTCATGGTCCCATTTCCCCCTTTCCCCAGAGCAGGGTATTAAATCGGTTATTGCCATCTGTTTAACCTCCCTGTCTGTCCCTTTATTCCTCTCTCTCAAGTATTTTTTGCAGTAAACTTGTGGTGCCCTTGTAAACAGTGCGCACTTATTGACGCCTCTTCATGTCTGGACCAACCTTCGAAAGCGTTTGGCGGTACACACAACAATCGCCAACAACATTATCTTTGATGGGAGGGCGAATAAACCAAGACAGTCACCGATGTCCAATAAAAGCATGTCGCAGTTTCGCCCGAAATGTGAAGCATCGATTGCGATAGCAAATTAGTCGACAGCTATATACGAAGTAAGGATAGTAGTTTTATCGGTCGTATAAACTTGTAAGCGTAGGAATACTAACTAAATTAACAAGCGTGGTGTCACGTGTACAAGCAAACATGAACGCATCCCACACGACCGCGGAAACTCGCTGTCAAAACGCTGGAGTGAGTAAGCGCGGCGGCAGCAGCAGCGAGCGCACTGACCTTTGTGCTGCCACTCGCATCAACGCCAACTAAGCCGCGAAAACACAGCGCAGGGCGGACTCTGTCCCCGCCGCAGATGGCCTTCCAGATACTATGGCTCGGGCGCATACGCGTGGCGCAGAACGCCCCCCCCCCAACCCCCCTCCTTACCCTCTCTCCGAAGCGTTGCGCGCGACTGGAAGACGGCGCGCTTCCTTCCCGCTTCCGTCCCTTGCGTGTGCGAGATTGAGCCACGATCGCCGGCTTACCCTCGCACGCTTTCACTCGCACATACAGCCTACGGCGCGCGGCGGCGATTTTATCGCCCTTGGACTTACACGGAGCCTCCCGGCGACGGCAGAAATGCGCCTGGAGTGTCCATATAATTGCTATCGCAATAAATAGCATTCTTTGTACATCCACTAATTTACACATGCCAGTCAGGAGCACGGTGGTGCTGCACAAGGAAAAGCACAAAGATTTAGGCACTATCACTGGTGACAGAAGTAGCATTACCGGTTATAAGGCGAATTGCTGCTCAAACCATAAAGGTGGACAGCGATTTATGAGAATTAACATGCGGTAAAGTAAGCAAGGCCAAACAGAATTACATAAAGACCAAATTACATAACCAGATCAAAACTAGTGCAATGAACAATGGTGGTTAAAAGCTAACAACACGGACGTGATAAAGACAAGGCCGTAACCGACTGTAGCCCCTTCAGTCACCAGTTATAGCCGACTGCCGATAAATGCGTACAATTAAAAAGAAAATTACAGAAAGGTGCTGTAGACTCAATTGAAAGCTATTTAAGGTGGAAGAATGATTTTTGTGCGTTTTAAAGCGAGTCAGAATTAGAGTAATTACATATCTATTTATGTAATATGTATATATATATATATATATATATATATATATATATATATATATATCGCATATAGTCTATAATGTCTAGCAATGTTCTGTGTTGCGCCGAATCTAGAGTAATATAATATCTATTTATGATAATATGACCACTACGTGGTATGGTACGCACCAAGGAGGTTTTAAAAAAAATCAGGATAAGAGGTTAATGCATGGAGTGAAAATGCACACTATCGGGGATGCCAAAGAAATATGCGCGATATAAAAAAGTTGTCGCAGTTTCACATGAAAGGCGAAGCATCAATTGCGATAGCAAATGCTAGCAATGTTCTGTGTTGTCGACGCCGTCGGCGTTTTGCCCACGTTCGCACAAAAAAGTTGTCGCAGTTTCACCTGAAAGGCGAAGCATCAATTGCGATAGCAAATTTGAAGAGAGCTATCGGAGTAATGCAGCTGTATAAACTTGGACATGCAGCAGCACCGGCAACACGCAGAAGTAGGCGTAATCAGCCTCTGATATAAATAAGCACTGGGTGCCACAGCTAAACGTCGCCTCCCTTCCCTCCCCCTCCCTCATCACTACATATATGGTGATTGTAGAGGAGGAAAGAGACGCCTACTTCTCAGCCCTTAACGCGCAGAACCGTTTGTTCTCAGCCGTGCGTTCACTCCCCGGAAATCCCTCGCGCCCTTTCACTCGCAGCGTTCGGCCCGCGGGCGTTTGTCACGGAACCTCACGGCGACGGCGACGGCGACGGCGACGCCGACGACAGTGACCGACCAATAAAAAGCAGCATTAGGTGCTTGTTGCCGCAGCTAAACTTCCCCCCCCAGCATTAGATAACTTAGCTTGACGTTTACTGCGCGCACTATTCCGACCACTGTATGCAACGCGGTATGGTATGCACCAAAGAGGTTTAAAAAATATCTTTTTATGACCTCCTTGGTATAATGTGAGCGTTAATGTGCCTCCACGTCATGACAGTACGAGGGCGCCAACGCGCGAATGTTTGTCAAAGCGTCCACAAATTGCTGTCGCACTAAAAAAAAAAAGGTTAAAACCATACTCGAATACTAAGAAGTTTTTGTTTTACGAATTCTGAGAGACGCTAGTTCAGCTAAGAGTCCACATTAAAGATTCAAAATGGCGATAATCAGAGACTTGACTTGGAACCACCTCAAAACTGACGAGAACATTAGGCAAAAGTTAAACTTGTGAAAAATGCTTACGTACATAGGGGTAATAAATAGGCTTAAGCCAGATTTTCAAATCTTCGAAATAAAGTTCGGTGCGTGTTTAACAATGCAGTCGCACAGCTTTTAAAGATAGATAATCATTCGTAGTTTAGATGACTAGATTAAAAAAATGTAGAGAGGAACCTTGTGCAATTGATGTTGCTGAAACGGAAGACTTCTACATTGAAATGCATGTACTGTAATAGGCTCCAGCCGTAGCATTTGCACATCGTTTCCCTGCGTGCATACACGGTACCCGCCACCAGCCGTAGCATTTGCACATCGTTTCCCTGCGTGCATACACGGTACCCGCCAGGCCGTGTACATAAAGAACTTTCGATGGAATTTTTCTTTTTCCTGTAACATCCTTATCTACAAACAAGCGTTTAATTTTGTTTGTAATTATTGCGAAGATGTTACTGCGTATAAGGAAGGAGGAGGAAAAGGAAGAAAGGAAAGGCAGGGAGGTGAACCAGGCGCACGTCCGGTTTGCTACCCGACACGGGGGAAGGGTTTTAAAGGGATGAAAAGAAAGGAGCGCTCGAAAATGTTATATGCCTGTTCTTACGATTATCTGAAAGAACTAGAACAGTCAAGAAGTTTATATTTTCAGAAAACGTGCGGAATATTAGGGATAATATGCAGGCAAATTTCAAGATAATGTGTTAATTAGGTGATAAAAGAAATTTCTAAAACCTCGTTTCCGTCCCGTTTAGACGCATTACATGAAACGCTTACAGTGTTTCCCCGCTTCGTGGGATGACCAAAAACAACTAGAGATATCATATTTAGAGAAAAAGAAGAAAAAACTGTGGTCGACTCTATAATAGACACGTACAGAAATTTTGAATTTCATAAGTTATGTGCATTGAAAATAGTGGCTGAATACCCGCTATACAAGGCGCGTACTTCGTTTTCGCGGTCTTCTAGGTGAACTATGCGATGCACGTTATTTTTATTTTGTTAAAATAGGGATCATACTGCGAGTGATGAATGATAAACGTTAAGCCTGTGCAGGTTAATTGCGTTCTTTGTAGAAGATTACCTATTCAGCCTTCCAGAGCGTCATATTGCTGTTTCGGCAATGTTTCACAGACTCCTAAAAGAACTATACAACACACCAAATTTAAATTCGTTGAAATGAATGCATTTTTAATTCTAATGTATCACAAAGCTCCTTGTCTAATTAGAAGCACTGCAAATACGTAGTTACTGAGCCTTTGATTTTTTTCGCCCTATTTTTCCGCGCTATACGAAGTTCCTCGGTGTCTTCGCTGAACTGCACACGGGTACCTTGTTTATATTTAGCTGAAGTGAGGTGCACGCTATCGGTGATGTTTAGGCAAAGTTTAAAGTGTCCGAGTTAATCGCGGCCGTTGCAAACATTTGGAACTTCCGAGCAAAGCGCCAAGCTCTGACAACGATAGAAAGCTTTAGCTTTGAGCTTGGACTCCTCGGACGGTGGCACGGTGCCCTCACTAAATTCGGCTGCCACACGCTGGCGATACGCAGCAAGCAAGTCAACTCCTGCTGGGCAGAAGAAACAACGCCCTGACAGCTACCAGGCGTCTCACTACGCTGGCCTAATGAGATGGTGCGGGAAAGCGCTGGTATCAGTCGGCGTCCAGTAAAACATTCGATAACGCTGACTTGACGTTTACTGCCCGCTGCGCTCAGGCCAATGCGCATGCGCACAGCAGCTCAGCAGGAACCCTTAGTGTGCATATAGTGAGGAGTTTTAGCGTGTCCGGTATTCCGCTAAACAAGGGTAGATCGCGCCGAATAGCGGGTGAGCGGCGACGCAAACGTGAGTTTGGCCTGCACGGTGCAGCCATCTGGCGGATGCACTGTGCAGGATACACTCACGTTTGCGTCGCCGCTCACCCGCTATTCCACGCGATCTACCCTTGTTTAGCGGAATACCGGACACGCTAAAACTCTCTACCGTGTGCGTGCGCAAAACGTTCATGCCTGCAGGCAGAAGTTAGAACGCCGCCCTGGCGATTCAGCGTAGAGTTGACGGTGCGTACGGCTTTGATTCGTCGTTCCTGCGGCCAAACTCACTCTGCGTCACTGGAGAGTTTCGATCATAGCATCCGCGCGCGTACCGCGCCTGCGCCGCCGAGCAAGAACGCACAATAAAGGTGCCTCGGGCGTCCGTATAATTGCAATGGAATAAACCGGGTATAGGATTAGGAAGTGCCCCGCAATGAACGCAGCAGCACGCTGTCTTGAACCTGACGCGTTCACTTGAACAAGATGACTGGACAAGGCAATGCGCACTTCAGAACGCGCGACAACGCGAGAGATGTCAGACAGGCAAACTCACCAGCTTGTATCTTGGCTACCGTAGTCCTATCTCTATCACAGATTGGTGTGACTGGGATGTTCAGCCGTTTCTCAAAGTCACCTGGAAAACGGTGAGAGGCAAGTTATTAGTGTAGTCTGAAGCACTTTGACAAAACTTTCGTTAGAAGAAGCATTAACTGGTGTATAATGCGGGAGTACCGGCAGTGATCCGTAAAACTAATAAAAATGGACCCGGAGACACACGCAAGAAAATGTTACATTCAGTTATGCCAAGCCTGGAAAGCATTTATTAAGAATTTTGACAAGAACTGAAATGACTTAAATTCTGTGATTTTACTTGTCAAAACCAAGATCTGATTATGAGGCGTGCCGTAGCGGAAGGACTCCGGATTAATTTTGACTACCAGGGGATCTTTAACGTCTCTTAGCCACCGCGGCGAGTAATTTTGACGAAAACCCCACAAAACTACAAACTAGCGTGCATGCTCAATTCACACGCCTGTACTGGGTGGTTTTCGTCCTCCTCAGCAGTAGGCATGCAACATTTAACATTATGGGAACAATGATTAAATTTAAATAAAAGTATATTATTTGGTGATTCTTTAGTGAAAGCCGACCTATTAAATATCGCCTGCGGCAGATAGCACCATCCTGTTACCTCACCAGTATTATTTCATAAGCCAGACGATACTTGTGCAACAAATCGCAGTGTAATGCTTACTAATCAATAGCATTTATTTAATAAGCTTCGTAGTTATTCGCTTTGGGAAACACGTTTTAAGTGTGAAATTGAAGCGGAGCAGTAAAAGTCTTACATATATCAAGCGAATTCAGCGCTTAGCGCCAGTTTCGATAAACACGTCATGAATACAATCCTCGAACCCGATGTACCCAGTTAAAAGTTATCAGCAGTGCATTTTGAGTTCACTTTGCCACACATCATGAAGAGCTATTTCTCGAAACTGGCGCTAAGCGCAACATACTTCGTATTTACTGAATCGATAGGACTTAATTTCTGCCGGGATTCACTTTTAATTTCTGCCAGGCTTCACTTTAACAATTACAACGTGCCCAGAGGGAAGTAAAAGTTATTGTAACCCCTTTATTAGTCGACATCACGCCACGGCTTATGCAAACAATCGCCACCCCTTCAAGTAATCTAAATATTGTCACAAGATTGCGCTATCCGCCACAGACTATTCATAATGTTCCGACTAAAAACATCACCCGGTGTATTAGAGCGATGAAGCAGTTTCGGATGTCATGCCCACAAGTGAGGGACGCATTCTGCGACGATCACTTCGGCGACACTATCGCCTTCACGTGACGTAGTGCTCAACCAGCCAATCAGCTCATCCGATTTTGCTCGACCAGCTAATCAACACGCGCCTGACGGCCGAGACGATGCTATCGCCGGAAGTGATCGTCGCAGAATACGTCCCTGAGCGACGCCCTCTTCCGATCACCTCGTACCTTGCCTGTAGAACTCTTTGCAGACTTGCAGGCTCCACCGGTGGCTGATATCCCAGGGACGGCAGGGGTTTCCCAAGTCGGCGCACTTCAGAGCAATCTGCGAGAACAGCGAAGGCGCGATGTGGCAATCAACCAGCTTTTCAAAAAAAAATAATTACGGGATTTGACGTCCCAAAACTACGATCTCATTATGAGGCACGCCCTAGTGGGGGACTCGGATTAATTTCGACTACCTGGGGTTCTTTAACGTGCACCTAAATTTAGGTACACGGGCGTTTTTGCATTTCGCCGCCATCGAAATGCGGCCGCCGTGGCGGGGATTTGATCCGCGACCTAGTGCTTAGCAGCATCACACCACAGCCACTAAATAACCTCGGCGGGTAATCAACTTTTCTTTAAAAAAAGAAAACAAAAGAGAAAAGGTGACATGGTTAGACTATTTCGACTCACACAAGTGAAATTTCACTACAAGTTACAAAAGAAAAAGAAAGCGAAAACAAAGAAGACAGTATCGGTCTTGACCTGTTCACTCTCGTCGTACGAATCTTAAGACTGAAAAGAAGAAATAGACAAGAACAAAAGAACCACATAATCGAAGTCAGTTAACATCTGCCTAATAAGCCTCTGATTAGTTAAGCGATTCATGAAAACTACCCAGGAACAAGCTTCGCGAAAGGACTTTCACAGCCAAAAAAACGTTCGAACACATGAAACAGAGCAACCTCATCGCTCTGCCATCAAAATTCAAGTAAATTTAAGAAAGCTTAATGTCAAAGAATTCAATTTCAAAAATGAAATTTCAGGTCAGACAAGCCCAAATAATTCAAAGGAAACCTACGGACGGGAGTGGAGAAACAACTGTTTGGCCTGTGGGCATGATTTTAAACGTACCTGGAGAATGAAGTGACGGTATTCTTTGTCTGCCATGTCGAGCACGTTGTTCTCCAAGTATCGCTGCAAGAATGAAACGAAAAACAATATTAGGAAGATCCCACACACTGCGAAAATCGATGTTATGCGAAGCAAGCACTTTGCTCGTAGCAGGCTCTCCAAAACGTTTGGGGCTCTACAAAGTGTTAGCAGATCGACTGGCATGCTTGTATAAAGCGAGTAGTTATTAGAAATAGTACTAAAGATTAGCCCTACTTAGTAGTAATAATTTTATTATAGTTATTTTCTTATACTGTAGTTCTCCTTGTTTAGTAGGCTATCTAGGTGTGATTTTGTGTTTGCGCATGTGTTTAGCTGTGACGATGTCTTACGATTTTCGTTTGGTATTGCAAACCATTGTGAAACCTCAATTTCTTTCGCTTCCTTCTTTCGTTTAAAATGATTGTGCGTGAAAACAAGCAGACTGTATTTATGTCACGGACTATGGGGAACGTGACACATCTTATTATTTTTTCCGCATACGTGGTTGTTCCACGCGTTTGGTGGCGACCTACTAAACAGCTGAAAGATTTCCCTGCACCCGCTCTTCTGTCATTTCCTTTATTATTCGGTATTGTAGCCCCTCTCCTCCTCGGGGTAAATCATTGGCTCGCAGTACTTTTTTTCTTTAAATAAACGAGGAACAAGAATCACGCTACCAAGTCAGGAGAGGGCTCACCTTGAACCTGGACAGGAACTCCTGCTGCCGAGTGATGTCCGTTGCCAGGATGAGGCTCCGAATTTGTTCTTCAATTTCATCCCTGCACGGCACCACAAACCGCGTCGATAAAAGACTCGTCTTTCAAATGATATGAGCACTGCATTTTATTTTACAGCGATTAAGTTTGACAGAGTGAAAAAAAAAAAAGTTGAGAAGCACGACAGTTTGTAGTGCCGCGTAAGGCCCCTGCCGAATAAAACTTTATGAGGGCACATGGAGCTTACAAACGGCGCAAGCAAATAATAATAATAATAATAATAATAATAATAATAATAATAATAATAATAATAATAATAATAATAATAATAATAATAATAATAATAATAATAATAATGTGAAGGAACAGAGACAGCACCCGTTCCTGGGCCGGCTGTCCTATTTCTGCCTCGTCATCTTCTCTCTCTTTGCCCGCTCCAGCAGTCCGAGCGCGGGAGCCTCAGTGCTGACAGAAACCAGTCAGCGGAAGCGAAGAACTGCCTCGCAAAAACTAATAACAATATCAACAGCGAATAGCCCAGATTTATTACAAAGGCCTGAAAAGCAGGCTCGACGACCCTACTGAAAACGAAAGTTCCTTTCAAGAACAGCGGTGCTACTCTGGACACCGCCAAAGTCCGCCATGTTGACGTTTTGAGCCAATCACGCAGCGAGACCGTAACAGCCACGTGAGCTAATGAAAACTGACAAGATGGCGGATTCGACGATGCGCGGAAATTTGGCAATGCCCACGATAACACAGCGTAATCGTCAACTGGCAGGCAAACAACTAAATTGGCCAGGAGACAGCCGTGAACCCAATGGCTAGGCTGCTCCTTGCACGTGACAGACAACCGGGATAAACCACGCGTGGCGCAGACTACTCACCATACAGAAGTGGTCAGGTGATCGAAAATCCCAGACTGACGCAGGCAGGACACGGCAGAACGCCAGTGATGGTTCTCTAGCACCGAGAAATTCTGCGCAAGAAGAGAGGACACGGGCAGAGCAGTGAGTCGCCGTCAATGTCGCTAGTGAAGCCTATGAGTGCGTAAAACCTGTTATAAAGCGAAACCTTCTTTGCCTCCGTCCCCGCAATTTGTTGTGTCGTCGTCGGCAGTCTCGCCGAGTAGAAGCAGGGGTGATGCTCATTTCACAGCAAATTCCTCTACCGCCTCTCAATAAATCCTCTCTAAATGCCTCTCTCAGTTGGGATAAGTTAGGTTAGGTTAGGCCTAACCTATATTTAAATATATAGTTAACCTCACCAAACTTCCAACTCCCAGTGATTGGAGTTAGGTTAGGTTAGGCGAATCTAACCTAACCCCATTTAGAGGGTCTAGATAGGAACGTCACCTAAGCAAATTCCAATCACTGGGAGTTAGGAGTTTGGTGAGGTTAACTTACCATAACCCCAATTAGAGGGGCGACGAACCCAACCTAACCGCAATTGGTGATATTTAAAGAGGATTTATTTGGAGCGCTTTAGAGAACTGTTACGCCGTCGTCGTCCAACAGTCGTTGTCAAAAGCTATCGTCGTATCATCGTCATCATTTCAGAAACGTCATCTGACTTTATTCATGCCATCGTGGTCATACCGCCTCCGCCGTTCCGTCGACGTCATTCCCCTGACTGAATCTAACCCCAATTAGAGAGGATTCATTTAGAGGCATTAGGGGTACTTGCTCTGAAATAAGCTTCCCCCCTAGGAGCTGTCGCTGTCACGGACACAATCACTTTCACTAGGTGTTGCGTGACTCGGCACCGGACGTATATCTAGCGCTGTCACCAGCCCGCTATCTTCGCACAGTGCCAGCAACGCTTTCGGACGTCCACTCTGAGGCGTTTGGGGTCGAGCCACACGAAATGTCTCGAAGTTGATCGATTGAAAATATCGCTCCCGAATAAAACCCACCTTTTCTCTGCAAGGTACGTCATCGTTGCTGATGGCCGATATGGGCTATGCTGAAATCAACTGGGCGCTTTCAATCATGATGCGCGGTTTTGTCTTGACGGCTCATCAAAGCTTCGATTACATAGATTTGCCACTTGCGCGAGACGTGTATCATTTCTTTTTTTCATATATAGTTCGAACAGTTTTGTTTAAATGTCAGTTGTGACAGCGTTTTGCTGCCGTTTCAATTACTCCGGAAGAGGAAGACATTACTTTCGTGGCAAATCGCAATGCACAAGTACGTTCCTAAAATATTCTCTAATTAAATCTTCAATCAATTATTTCTGACGTCGTGTTGCTATTAGATTTCCTGAAACTTGCACCCCTTTCGAGATCTCCGTTCCCAAATACTGCTAAAGGTTTCATGGCGTTCAAGTTAAGATTGTTCCGAACAGCTACACGGAGGCGTTTGGGCAACGGTAAACTGAAGCGCCAATGTATCTTGTCGCACATTTTAAACAAAGCCATCTCGAAATTAAATAACCCCAGGTGGTCGAAATATTTTCGGAGTCCCCCAATGCGGCGTGCCTCCTATTCATATCATGGTTTTGGCACGTAAAACACCAGAATTTAATTTATTTAGATCTCAAAAATGGTGCTATGAATACTACGCTTCACTGAACTCGGCTTAAATTTTAAAATTGCAATATGCGCTATAAAGCAATTTAATAAGCTACTCAGTGATTCATTGAAATTAGCTACCTCAACATTGCATTTATATAATAACGTTCACATTTCATTATGCTATCTGAACACGACATTACGCTACACTCCACGCTACTTACAAAAAAAAAATCTGTCGGAATTAAACCGAATACACGCGATAAGCGTGACAGTTTGCGTAACCTGTAAGCGTCACGGTAAGCGTCACGATAGGCGGGTACACTCACGTTGTATAGTGCAGCCAGGTGGTTGGAGGTAGCGATAAGGAACGGTTGGTTGACCCCCGGGTGGTCCAGGTCATGGGTGACGGCCGCAATCAGCGACGCCATCGCCTCCACGGGGGTCATGTGCTCGCGGATCTGCAAGCGCGATACAACGAGCGGTTAACCAATGCGTTGTCAGCAAGTTCGATCATGCGTGCGCCACAGTTGGCTAAAATTCGAAGGAAACAGAACTGGTTCACAGGAACGTGGAGAGAAAGTGATTAAGAGTGGCTGAGCAGCGGACGGCTTTGAATGGAGTCAACGTTTCTAAAGAGAGAGAGAGATAATTTATGCGAATGATGGCTCGAGGCCTAACTCGGGGAAGTTGGTAAGGGGAAGGGAGATTCGCCTAAGTATGCCGCACTGAGGAGCTTCGCGTGCAAAGCTCCGCAGTGATATAACTCTCTCGTTGACGTTTGCCTGTGGCGGCCCTCAGACTTGGAATGACGTTCGCTCCATAGGCCGGTATTTCTCCCGGAATGTCGTCAGTGCTTTGCATACCCACAAGTAGCCATGAACACCCGTAGCTACTTCCGCTGACAAATACAAGACACCTTGACTAAACGTCTGTTAGTCTATAAAGTGTTAACCACGCCGCTGGTAAAAGAGACAGACAGAGGAAGAAGTTCCTGACACCGCTACACTCAACGAAGACTTAATAATGCGGGACAAGTTCCGTCCACAAAACCGCACTGCGCATGCCCTGTGCGCCTTCACGGTCTGCAACATATTTGCCGAGGGACACCGATATTGAAAGAAGTTCGCCTGCGCGGGGAGGTCACGGAAATCAGCGAACGTAATTCACTGGCGGATGTGTTAAAATTGTATTTGAGTTGGACAGCAATGCACTGGTGCCACACCTTTTTAACTTGTCCCCGACTGTAGGTAATCCTGAGCTGCACTCATTAAGAGAGTAGTTCTAAATTGCACGAATTTTGTGCCAGAGCGCCGGCACTGCAATTATATCTCGTTAAAAACCTTGCTGGTTAATTTGCAGCGAAGCTTCTTTTTTTAGTAGGGTTTCTGTGCGAAGAATCACCGGAATTGACGGGTCTTCCCTTTACGGACGTTGTTATTCGTAGCAAAACCATATCGCCGTTGCCCTCCCCACACGCACACATGTACACACACACGCAAACACGCAAACACGCACGCACACACACACACACACACACACACACACACACACACACACACGCGCGCGCACACACACACACACGCACGCACGCACGCACAAGAACGCTCGCAAACACACACGCCCACACGCACGCACGCACACGTAAAGCACTTCACAGAAACGCTCAAATGTGACAAACTAATGCTGCTACTGTAACGTTCTAAAACACGGACTGCGCAAACGTCGCCGTACCGACGCGTTCTTTGACAGCAGCATTTTTTCCTTTGCGAGTTAGAGAAACATAGCTATTAGAATAGCGGCGGAAATTTGACACACATGCACCGAGAAGGACAGGCAAGACGAGTGATCGTCTTTTCTGTCTTTCTCTGTGTGTGTGTGTCTTCTAGTAACTTTTTTTCTTTCTTTTTTTTAAGTAGTGGAACTATCGCGCCATTTCCGAGACTTCGTCTGTCACATGTCAAGAGCTTCTTCGTTAGTCGCCGTCACAGAACGCGTCTTTCTCCCCGCGAGGCGCCGCTCTAGACTAAGCCGGAAAGTTTTAAGCCTCCGCTCAGTGTTTCCCTCGGAGTCACTGCCACACGTCTAAAAAATGTTTGGCCGCGCATGCTATAGCTGCATATACGTTCGCAAAGCCGTTCTTCTCGCCCGTCTCACTTTTCCGAGTTCTTAATTAAGCGGGATGCACCGAAGCTCGCAAATAACGACGACAGGCACCCAGCGCACAAAGAAAGGCCTGCCGCGACACAATTACACGATTTCCAATCAACCACCCGGCCAGCGATTTCGTTGCGTCGGTTGTGCGAGATAATGATTGAAACAGAAAACGAGCAGTCCCCATGTAGTCGTTACACGAGCCGTAGTCATCTTTCAAATCCAGCGTCAGCGCGCGTACACCCTTCCCTCCTCCCCCCCCCCCCCCCCCCCCTCAAACGCACGCCATCACGTCTTCCTTCCATTTCCCGCGCGAATAGTAGAAAAAGGAGCAATATCGCGAACTGATTAAATTCCGGCCGTACATTCTCGGGAGTAGATTGAATTTCGATTTCCGCCGAATTAAGACACGTGGGCAGGGCCCGATTTGTTTTAGAGCGCAATTGTCTCACTCGCGCGAGCGTTGCGAACTACACTCGATTATCCTCAACAGGTTGCATGCAGTGCGGTGAATGCTGAGGGTCGCTTCACCCGAGTAGACATGAAGAAGAAGGTACTTCTCCACCGTCCGCTATCTGATCACCCTTCGCGCGACGCCGATTGAATGAAAGCTTCGTCACGCAAGGATCCCTTAGCGGACAATAGGCGATCACGCCTCTATACTGTTCTGTTTCCCAACTATGGCTCTTACTCACTACGGGGAATCGGCCAAGAAGACGGCCGTTTTACAAACGTGTTTCTTAGGATTCCTATAAAAAATAATGTTTAGAATATCTGTGGGTAGGGTGAGGGGGCAAAATGGCAGAAATGAGAAGAAAGCTAAAATCAAATTTCAGATAAATTATATTTACACTAAAATTAAAATCAAAGAATCGATAGATAAGTTTAGAAATTGAATAAGGTCGTCATTCTATATCCCTAATGGAGTTGTAAACTGCAGTACAGGCGAACGTGTGGCCGAACTCCAGCGAAGACGCGCCAAAAGGGAGAATGGCTGGCGATGTTACTGACCGCCCAAGCTGGCGCAATGAACCTTCTCAATGTTTTTTTTTTCTCGAAAATCGGCGGCAGGATCGAAACAAAATGCTCAGTAGATTCAGGCGCATCGCAAAAGTAACTCTGGAATACGCAGCGGGACTCTCTTTACTGATTGGCTGACTGTTTACTGCTTGGCTTAATGTTTATCCGTTATAAATTTTTACTGTACGTATATCTGTGTTCTACTGAAGTGTAATCAGTTTATTTGTGTATATATGATATATGCGTGTATTAGTATATGCGAGTATATGTATAGTCGTCATCAATATGAAAGGGAACATGTAACTTTTTAAAAACTACGATAACTCGTTATGCATGGGTTCAAATCTAGGAACTTGATACTTAACCATAAGCTTTCCTGATTAACTTTTAGTATCATTGAACACTTTCATGGAAGGCATGCGTGTTTAGCCCCTACGGGCGTTTGAAAAAAAAATTTACGTGTTCCCTTTCATATTGATGACGACTGTACAAGGATATGTGCATGTCACCTGTATGTCTTATTTAATGGCTATGTTTTATCATTAATCTGTTTCACCTCCTGAATGTCACCACTGCTAGAAGTTCCAGGTTGCCCGGGCCCAGTCAAGCTGTCTAAAAACAGCTTTTTGCCCAGGTATCCCTACCAAAAATGTGTAGTTTTTTTTTTTCTGGAAAATAAAACTGAAATGAAATGACACAAATGAAATGAGTCCTAGCTTGCGCCGCACTGCGGGCAACTGTTCAGACGGAGTATAGAGGGCGTGATTGGATAGAAAAAAAAACGCGTTGTCGGGCTGCGGCTCTGTATGGTCATGGGACGTCGCTGGAGAACGCGATTCCTCGAAGCCAACTCTGCTGCGAGAATTTATCAGAGCGGGGTGCACCGATCTGCAGAATCGCCGTGCAATGCCCTCCGAATAGCGGGCGTTAATCGACGCTCTCAACTCGAAATCAATATAGACTCTCAATTTAAAAACCGATTGCACTATCGGAGACAAGTGTCGATAAGTGTAGTCCGTGGAATGCCATTCGCACCCTCTCACCGCGTTTAGATTTTAAACGTCGACGAATCCTCAATGCGTTCGTAACCGAGGAAGTTGGCCACGTCACAAGGTTAACCTGTAAACCAGAAATCTAATCAGTTTTCGATTATTGGACGGTGATTCTTCACGCAACGTATATGTGGGTGCTGTTCGACGTCCGCCTTCCTGATTCGCGCCCTGGTCAGGTTGAGGTCCTTAAAAAATATTAAACCACAAATGAAGAGCGTACAGCAACACTATCAGTAATACAGATACTACAGATTCAATCAAATTAACAAAAAAAGCAGATTTCATATGTACGACATTGGTGACTGCTCAAAACATATGGATCATCAATTAGACGGTGAAACAAGCGAAGATAACAATTGACATCAAACACTAACATATTTCACGTTTAAGGTACCCGTGCCATTATTTTTACTAAAGTTCAAAAATGTTAGTCCCATTAGTTCAAAATGGATGCAATGGTTGGAATCTGTGTACATGATGCTGCAATACGAAAAAAAAAGCACTCTTAAGATAGCCTTCCCGATGTACAGTAGTACTGCTTAAATCTTCTAAAGAAAGATGAATGCTTCAGATGACGACAACGTTCCCGAAGATTATTATTTACTTCCCGGAGTTTCATCTTTTCGACAACCACGCAATTCTATATATGTATAGGAATCGGCAGTGTGATCCATATTACAGTTACTTTTTTTCTTTTCCTCAGACAGAACAACGCCTACGCTAATGGGAAGCAGCCTGGTTGTCCGTTAATAGAAATGCTGCCCTCTGCTGTTCAACGGGACGTGTCCAGCATTATACGTTCTGGCGTTGAGAGCAGTCCTTCGACGCCCACGCCCGGATGACCTTTAAAACAGAACTTGCGTTACGAGAGAATTACTTGGCGCCGTCGATGAGGGAAAGAAGAGTTCGTTCGCGGACAGATGGTCGTGAGAAAGCGGTCAAATTGACGAAACTCGGTCTCGGCACGTGCTCTAGTGAAGCAAAAAAAAAAAAAAAGGTTGGCATACGTATGCCAATCCAAGCAACTCATACGTCAAGTTACCCAAGAATACCCGCAATATCTACGCACGCACGCACGCACGCACGCACGCACGCACACACACACACACACACACACACACACACACACACACACACACACACACACACACACACACACACACACACACACACACATGCGCATGCACGCATGCACGCATGCACGCACGCACGCACGCACACACGCACACACACGCACACACACGTTTCCCACACAGGTTTGCTTCGCCTCCGTAATATACCCCACGTTGTGAAGCACGCTTTACAGGAGTAAAGTACGCTTTTGCTTTCAACTATTGCATACCATCTAGCAAAGTTCACGCGCGGTCTTCGTCTTCCAGTACCTTTTCAGGCAAGAAAGGGAAAATATAAAGCTAGACAGGAGCAACGAAATCATACAAATAATAAACAAAAGACGGAGAAAAGTTAATTAAAAAGTATAAAAAAGAACTCCCGAGCGCACACACACAGACACGACCGGCTCCCTAACATGCGCGCATATACCTGGAGTCAAGGACATTAAAAACAGATGCACGAGCGCTGCAGCAAATGACGATCTCAAACGAGCCCAATAGAAAATAGATGCCGTACAACGAGCTCAGCGAAGGCATGAAGCGACCACGAGGTGTATAGACACAAGACGCGCGCGAGAAAAAAAAATGCGGAAAGTAACACACAAAGGTCCGGCAAGTTAGACATGAAAGATCCCACCGGGCACGCACGGCGCTTTCTGAATTTGTTGCAATAGATGTAGTAGTAAGCAAATCCTTTGCAGATGCATGTCAATCAGAGTAACTGACATCGAAGCTCTGTTATCAGGGACTTCTATCCATCCTCCGTCTGAAGAACCGGGGTCTGTCAGCTGGCTCTTCTTACCCCCCGTATTAAGAAATTCATAATTAACTTGATCTAAATGACGCCCGCAGCGATCGTGCCCCAGACGCCCATTGCGTTTCCTGCGGCGCGTTCGCGACATGCGTCATTTCGATCAAGTCAAGCATGGGATTCAAGTTGAGCTGCATTTCTGAATGCGAGGATTAGTGATGCCTCCCGCGATGAAACGATGATAATGTGAGGTTATCTTGAAAACGTTCCCGCTAATAAAACACTTTTCGCGAACTTGTCTGAAGTGGTCTTATACACGTTATACTGCACAAATAACTACACCAATACAAAGTCCGTAAAGTGTTCTTATACATAACTGCTTTTTTTTTTCCTCGCCTGGGTTACCGGGCAGTATGATGTCGGAATGAAATTACGTTTATGCTACTCTTTCTTCTACGCAAGTTACGTGCGTAATTGTAGGAAACGGTGTGTGCAACCTTGCGACCAGTTCATGAGACGAGGAATAGCAGGCGTCATATTTGTGCGCCAACATTTCCCTCGTATATCGTGCCATAAAGAAATAAAGAGATAGAAAGACAAAGCAGTTCAGACTAATCACGTCTACGAGACATACGTTATAAGCAACCGGTTAGAACCACGTGAAAACTCAAACCGGTAGAGGCAATGAAGAAAGGAGGTGACGCATAGTGGGGATTGAGAAATAAATTCAGAGGATTGTGATATGATACGTCCAGATGAAGAGAAGGCGACGGTTTGACGAAAGACTCAATGAGCCAGTCAATCAATCAATTTAATCAATCAATTCAAGCAATGAGTACTTTAGTTTCCAATTTGTAGAAAGAAAAGTAGCAGCCACATAAAAGAATGAGAAGACGCAGTAATAAAAAAAAGCAGCTAAGGCACGGAAAATGAAGATTTGTGGAACGCGGAGAGAAAGAGAAGGCGAAAAGAATCAGAGAGCACCGAACCAACATGCGGGCGGGGCGGCAGATAACAACTTGAGCGCGGACGTCTGGCATCTCCTTCGCCGTCGCTAATTAAAAATCACCCAGCCGAACCCGACGCACACGACGCGGTTTATTAAGACGCATGCCGCCCCTATGCACCCTCCAGACCCCTTTCCTCCTTGAGCTGCCCGTTTCCTCGCGCTCGACGCCACGCCTCAACTCTTTTATTTTTTTTTTCGCTCAACCTCGGATCCTCTTAAGATCAGGAGGCGTCTCGCGCTGCCCTAGCCCCCCCCCAACACCCTCCACCTCCCCCTAGTCCCCCCCCCCCCCTCCCGCTTCCTATCGGGCTG
Organism: Dermacentor silvarum; assembly: GCF_013339745.2. Taxonomy (NCBI): domain Eukaryota; kingdom Metazoa; phylum Arthropoda; class Arachnida; order Ixodida; family Ixodidae; genus Dermacentor; species Dermacentor silvarum. Next base: position 53,752,681 of record NC_051163.1, read on the forward strand.
CTATGCCTCGTTCACGACGCGGAGGATCATGACGCAAATGAAACGCTGGTAACGAAAGCGATTTCAGTTTCTTCAGTATTACAAGGAACAATAAATCGCGAACGAAAATTCGAGTCAGTGCTGTGAAGTATTGTTTGAAGACTTAATTTTCAATTATTTGACGGAAGAACATCAGTTCCCAGCGGGAAAAGTTTCTAAATTAAAAATTTTAAGAAATATAGAAAGAGAGAACGAATGAGATGAGAAACGAAGGAAAGCTAACCAAAAGACAAGCTTGCTGCCTTACACTGGTAGAAGGGCAACTAATGTGAAGAAGTATTTAAAGTTGAATTACGGAAATGTTAGCTGCGAACTAAACAAGCAAACGAGCGAAAAAAATTTACAGCAATTATGAAATACGTTCTACAGAAGCGACGCAACTGAATGAGATATGTAAAGTGGAGGTAAGTATACGTACTAGGACGAGTCATAAACGCATATTTTGCAGCAGAATCGTCAATACTTTTGAAGCTAACACTTTTCAAATCGATGCTTACCCAGTCAACACTTATCATGCCAATATTCTTGTGAAACCAGTGTGCGTATTTGCGAAAGCAATGCTTTCAAACCAACGCTTGCTAAAATCAATATTTGACAAAGCGATGCTTCTCAAACCTGTCAAACAAATATTTGCCAAGCCAATGTTTGTCAAACCAGTACATGTCAAGAGCTAGGCGCATCAGCTGTAGACGTTAGACCTTGGCTCGCGCCAGCATTCTAAGTTCGTGCGAGCAGCGCTAAGAGCTACCACATTTTCTATCGTTTTCTTTTTTTTTTCATTTTACAAGCTTAATGAATATGCGCCAGTATGACGTCAGTTCGATCTAAGAATGCGTTACAGGGTGTCAGCCGCAGACCGGACCGCAAATACCGCCTTCTCCGTTAACAAAAAGCCCCGTGCCCCAAAACCACGGCATACGGGCCAGCAACAGCGCAACAGTGGACTGAGAGACAGTGCCTAATACGGGAAACTCTCCTCACAAGAAAAAATATGATATACGTGACGTCAATGCGTGAGTGCAAAAAAAGTAAGAGGAAGAACTTTCCCCGATAAAGTTACCGCGCCAAGCTTCCACGCAATTTCCCATCCCCGATGCATTCTCCTCGCACAATGCAACCCACACGCTACCGGTTACAACCATAGAACAAAAGATGCGAGATTGTACTTCCAGTTGCCACGCGCGTAAACGTAAAGGAACTGCAGCTCTCCCACGTGGTGACATCCATTCAGCAACTGGTGCCTTCTGCCGAGATCGATTGAACTGAACATCCATCTATTATACTCTCTCTCTCTCTCAAGCTTTCAGCCTTCGCCGGCTCTTCCACCAAAAATAGGCCAGAATTGGAGTCGCGCAAATCAGGCGTGGGTCGCTCCTACACACGGCGCGCGTATTCGACGCGAAAAAGGTAGCTGCCGGTAGCTCAATGGATGGCCCAAGCTGTTGGTTCCAGCGTGCGCATTACGTAACCCGCCGGGATAATAGTACGATCGTCATTTTGGGCCAACCGCGAAGCGAATGCGGTGTCGAAAGAACGAGCAAACAAAAGGATGCGCTCCGTTGGAGGCCTCCCAAGGCTACGAGTGCTAGAACGCGGCGTTCAAACCATGAACACTGCGCTCCGCTCATTGCCAACCGTTCCTTCTTTGTCGAGGAAAAAACGGTGACGCATCGGGTGAGATGATGGATAGGAGAAGCACAGCCGCCACTTTGTGCGCGAAAGGTAAGGGCCGCGAATCGAAGGAGTGTCTCGCGTGGGAAGCAGTGACGTAGATTGTAGGCAGGCGGGCATGTGCGGTGGAGAGAATACGGAAAGAGAGCTTGTGAAGGCGAGCACGAGAGTGACAAAAGACAAAAGAAAGAAGAAAGAAAAAAAAAAGGGGGGGGGGGATAAAGCTATGCGGGATGTACTTGACAGCGTAGTGGTGGTGATTGTTTTTGCAACGACATGCGCGATTTCCCCAGCAGACAAACGCTGACGGTTCCTTCGCGTCAGGTTTCACATCAGACGCATTTGGCGCGTGGGGAAAGGGTATTAGTGACGGTTCCAAAGCATAGTGATCCTTATTTAAAGGGACTCTACAGGTGACGACAAGTTTACAGCAAGAGTATCGGGCCGTTCGGATTCCTCAAACTCTAGGGTAGATCCTTGCGGCTCGGAAATGATGACAGCTGAAATGGATACGAGTGCAAGATGGTATGACCAGATCGTGATCTAGATTCAAGATCATTCGAACCCTGTTCTAGGTAACTGCTGACGTCCTCCGCGCAGCAAACATGAGAAGGACCCAGAACCATCTCTATCCGCACTTTCCTGCATAGCTGCGCCGCGTATCAGATGTGTTTGCATAACGGGTGCCAGCCTTCCGCGCTAATCTTTCTTTCTCTATGGTGTTTCCAGTGTACATTCCCTAATCCGCCCGCACGCAAATACATACGCGCGCGCGCACGCACACACACACACACACACACACACACACACACGCACACGCACACACACACACACACACACACACACACACACACACACACACACACACACGGGACACAATCAACGCGAACAAGCTCCTTTCGAAAAAAAAATACTGCGGAGCATGACAAAGCAAAAGAGCAAAAGAAAGCGAGCGAAAACACGTATCCTCCCGAGCACAGGAAGTTGGCATGAACGAAGGAAAACCTAGTTGAAACCAGAGCAGGATGCTACGCGAAAAGAATGCGAAAGGCAGTTAGTTTCCTTTTCCACGACTGTCGTCTTATATATCCACTCCCGTTTACTTATTCCACATGAAATATTATGCACAGACACGACTGCGGAATCGAGACAGAAGGAGTAGCTTTCATCTGCACGCGATCCCCGTTCACGACAAAGAGAAGCAAGAAAAAAAAAGAAAGAAAGAAAGAAAGTGAGAAGTGCAAAGATAGACTTGCCTTGTCTTCTAAGAGGAAACAGTGCATGGCTTGGGTGACGTCAGCTGCGTGCACGGAGTTGTGATACGGGTTGTTGCTATGGTAACCGGCGTCAATCAAGTCTGCGTTGCATCAGAAAGAAAGAAATACACCAAAGAACTCTTAGAGACGAAGTGTTTCATCTCGGCTACGCACTAAAGTCTAAGAACAGCGACGCGACAGGCAAACGAAAATGAAGAGTGCACAACACTTCCTGGAAGTTTTCGTGTTCACATTGTCAAACTTTGCGACTAGAGATATGAACGTCCGCGCAGACAGTCAGAGCCTGGAGGGACGCAGCACGAATACGAAGAGTTAAGTCTGGACTGTATTTTTTTTCTCTCGCTCTCTCTCTCTTTGTTGCGCAAAATTTTGGACAACGCTGATATCCTTACGTTTTTGTCCCTGCGGACACAAACACGCGCACTTTCAGCAGTCTGAAAAGCTGTCTGTCCCGGCCAAACGTTTGCTGTCGTATACCCGGAGACTTCGCAAACTTTCAGCAATATCAGGAATAGACCAATGCCAGGGAGAATTCAGTGCTGTTTCCTTCATATTACTTTTGCTGCCAGCTATCTTTCAGAGGGCTGAAAGACGCACTCATCGGCTAGGGACGCAGTCTAATGTCTATCTGGGAAGAAGGCCTTCCCACAGAAAGTTGAGAAGCTTCGGAATTCTGGATTTGCTTTACAGTAAGATCCGCAGTTGTTGCTACTTTGCACAGCGATCTCTGGAGAGTCTGGTTTCTGAGTTAAGTGAATTCAGTACTGTTGATTCCTTTACACAGTGAGTTGGGAAATTTCTGAGTTGAGAATTCAGTGACCATTGAATTCGGAAATGGTGGTTAATTCGCACAGTGAGTTCATAAGCTCTTGAACTTTGAAGTGCTCGATCTTCCAACGACGAGTCTAAAAGCTTGAAAACTCTGAATTCAGTGAACTCTCAAATCAGGAAAGCCGGTTCCTTCACGCAAAGAGTTCAAACGTTGGTGAATTCTGCACACAGCGGACGCTGAATTCGAAGGGCCCATTTCTCCCAACAGGTTATCAATGAGCTTTTGAATTCTTAATTCAGTAGACATTGAATACAGAAGTCGTGGCCCCTTCGGAGGGAAAGTTAGAAAGCTTCTGAGTTCTAAATTATGTGGACACTCAATTCAGGAGCGCTAGCTCACTCATAAACCGAGTTTCAAAAGCTCTTAATTGAATTCTAATGTGTTCTCTTCTTTCAGTAAGGAATTTAGAAGCATTTTCTCGTCAATTAAGTGAACATTGTAATAATGAAATTCGGTTCATCTGCTCGGCAGGTTCAGAAGCTATTGAATTATGAATTTAGTAGACGCTGAATACATGTATTCGGTTTTTCCAACAGCTATTTCAGCAGATTTGAATTCTGAATTCAGTGGGCATTGAATGCAGAAAGGCTGGTCCCTTCGCACAGTGACTTCTGTACATTGTGAATCTTGAATGTATAAAAAAAAATACTGAATTTAAAAGCCTTGATTCTCGCTACGTCTGTTGAGCAAAGCGTCGAGTACTCACTGAAGCAGTGCCAGACGCGCACAGCGTCCAGGTTAAAGGTGCTGAGGAAACCGTACTCGTGGAACAGGTGGACACACAGGAGGGGCATGGAGCGCCCACCCGAACACGCGTCCAGGGCAAAGGTGTTGAACGCCCATTGGTCCACTCGCGCCAGCAGACGCTGCACGGGAACAGTAAAAGCAGTGTTTGTTTGTAACAGCTACGCCAACGACATCAACAGTAGTAGTAGTAGTAGTAGTAGTAGTAGTAGTAGTAGTAGTAGTAGTAGTAGTAGTAGTAGTAGTAGTAGTAGTAGTAATATAGTAGTAATAGTAGCAATAGAAGTAGTAAGAATAATAATAAGAGATGTACACCGGAGTACAACGTTCAGGTGTACCGAAGCTGCATTTTGTTTCAAATTCAGTGCATGGCAAACAAGCACAAAACTACGAAAATTATTGCAGAAACAACAATATAGAAGACATCATGCCCTGCCCCTAATTTTATCTGATAGGGATAAAGCTACGACACATACTTCACATACTGTATGTTGACACCAGACGATGCTTACGTACATTAAGGGCAGTAAAATTTAGTGTGGTAGGAGAAGAACTGTATACAGTTATTCACATTTACCAATTGAGGCATTCCAGTCACGTGAATTAGGCAGAGAATGTAAAGAAAGAAGTAGCGTGTAGATTCCTAAGCATGTGTATAATTAATAAACGCAGCTGCACAATTCAGAAGTGGATACAATTAATAAACGTACCTCGGATACGCCGTGGTAGGAGTCATCCAGATTATTCATCAGGTGACTCCAGGGCTGAAGCACAGGTTGTCGTTCGCGTCTCCGGTAGAGCGTCAAAAATGGCGTCGTAGTGAGAGGGCGGTCAATGCCGATGTCCAGCGCTGCATGGGAGACAGAACGAGATCTGTTAGCGCGGCAAATAACGTGAGGATCGATTCACCGAAAATACGGACGGATAATCGCGCGATCTAGTGACTATCGCTCATCCACTGCCCTTTTCCACTCCCATGAACACATACAACTCGCATTACTGCCATAGTCAGCCTAAGAAAACCAAACCGGCTCCGCCTCAAGACCACTGTGCGAATGGCGAAGCACGCTTTACAGGGTAAACATTAGAACAGGAAAGGACGGGAGCAGCACGAAAAAAAAAAAGAAAAAATGCAGCCAGTTCCCCGAAGTGAAATCTGTGGAAACAGCGGAGCTGTTGCCGTTCTGTTTCTGCGATTGTGGTAGTCTTTCGTTTTAAACCGAAGGAACGAGCACATCTCCGCTGTTTCGACACATTTCACTTCGTGGAACTGGCTGCATTTTATTAGTCAGACATGAACGTCAAGGTAGGGCGGAAAACACCTTTTATTCACTGTTTAATCCCTCCCGTTGCTCGGGTTTTCGCAGGTGTCACGTCGAATGTTCAGGATCACGGCCTTGTGATCGCTGTGGTAGACGGTCAGTGGACGCCACTCGCGCCGAGCGGCGTCTATCGTGCGAAGAGCGCGCAGTGCAAACACCTCCTATTAAACCCCGGCGCCTCTCCTACTCCTCCCCGGTGCGCGCTCCGACTGGTCGGCTCCTTGGTCACGTGACCTCTCCAGCTCTGCTCCTGCCTGACGGCGCCGTCGTCGACGGCGCACGCTCGACTAAGAACAGCTCCGCTGTTAAAACATACTTGGTATTCAAAATCTAAAAAAAAGCGATGCCTTCCGCGCATTAAACATCAACAACGAACAGAAAGAATTAAGGGAAGAAAAAACGACGAAGACAATGCGAATAGTATTAATTATTTTTAAGAAAACGCAGAGAAGAGAGAGGGAGAAATTACAAGTAGAAGAACAAAAAATTGGTCGAGCTGGTGGCTTTCGATACTATTTAAGAACAGCGCTAACTACACAGGAGACAGAAAAGACACACACGGCGCTGACTTAGACAGCGCTATGTGTCAGTGCCATGTGTGTCAGCGCCGTGTGCGTCCCACTCTCTTTTCCGTGTCCTGTGTCGGTAGCGGTGTCTTTTTTTTTAATAATATAGAAATTACAAGTTGTTATGCACTGGTATCGTGGTCAACACACTGAGACACTACCTCGGATAAGACTGTCTCTGGGAGAGACCAGACGATTGTTCAAGCAAAGTGGGGCGAACGGCTTCGCTTTAAGAACCTCCGTGTCCAATGTGGGATTAGAACGCAGATATAACTATCTTGATATAACTATCTTATTCAACATGCTACAGCGAGGCCACTGGTTACCGTAATGACACAAATGTTACGACCTGTTTTATTTACTGAAAAGAAGGACGTCCGAAGAAACGTAGGGCGCTGAGAATTTTTCTTTTCTTCTTTTTTTCTGAAATACGATAACCGAGACTTAGTACAGTAGTGTCGAAGACGGGAGAGCGAGAGGGGAGCGGTATGCTCTGTACTCGTAAAGGTAATCAATTCCGCGTTAATACGGCAACTGCTCGTGAGTGCGAGTCGCGAGTGTTCAGTTGGGGAAGAGAGGCGCTGAAGGAACGAAAAAGAAAAAGAGGGCCGTCACACTCGCGACGAGCGAACTCTTGGTCAAGGCGTACTAGTTATGTACTTGTAACGCAATTAAGCCTGACTCATATCGAAGTAGGTTAACAAGCTACATGACTTCGAGGACAGGGTGCACCACATATTCAAGCTTCTTAGAGGTAAAAACACAAAGAAAAAAAAAGACGAAGAAAAATAGAAGCACCACCATGAGGAAACTTTGCAAACTAAACTTCCTCCCGACAGCCAGCCCAGCGGGTAGCGTCCCGTTTGCTCGCTCAATTCAGACGGCGTTCCTTCTCTTTTCTCTACTTTTTGTTTTTGTGTTTCGTTTTCTTCAGGCGTCGTTAAGGGAGCGGGCAGGCACGGTTGTGGCCGAGCATTCCACGCGCGCGAGTACGTTGCCCGGGCGCACAGCCTGTCGGTAAGTGCCCGCCCCCACCCCAACCCCCTTTTACGGGGCGTACTTACATTCTTCTGGACCACTAATTGAAGCTTCGAAGGGTGAGAGAGAGACAAAATCGGCGAACCATTGCCTCAGCGCCACATCAAAAGATAGCAAAAAAATAAAATAGAGGAGGAAGGCAAGGGGCGGGGGGAGAGAGGGTTGGAGAGGGGGGGAGGAAAAAACTAGCGAGCGGTAAATGCTTTTGCGCGCCGTGTGGCACGCGCGCCGACTCACGCGTCGTTAAGCTCGTTGACAATGCGTGGAGACGCGGCGTCGAAGGCACGCGTTTTATGAGCGTCGCGCAACGCCGCTAATGGCCGATCCCCGACGCTGTCCGCGAGCCCCCCTTGTCAGGCCGGTTCTTGTCGAATGGAGAGCCGGATAGGACCGAGCGTCTATCTAAAAAAGAAAGAAAAGGAAAAAAAAAGAACGAGAGACAGAAAGCATTGCCGAATGATAGTGAAACCCGAGAGAGGAGCTGGACGGTAAACCTGCTGAAATACGCTAATGGGGACACCTACTGATTACCTCTGCTGATTGGCTAATGCCACGAGGCCTGTGGGTTCTGTGATATATCGCACTGCCACTGGGATCCCGACCGCCCGTTACCGAGTACATTAAAAAAAATATTTAAAAAAACCTTCCGAAAGAACACACCGTGCACCGGTATCGTGGTCAACACACTGAAACACTACCTCGGATAAGACTGTCTCTGGGATCGCCCCACTTTACTAGACCAGACGATTGTTCAAGCAAAGTGGGGCGAACGGCCGAAGAAAGCTTCGCTTTAAGAACACCCGTGTTCTTAATGTGGGATTAGGACGCAGATATAACTATCTTATTCAACAAAAAGGAAGAAAGAGATAAATTCTTCAGATCTACACAAAATTTTAGCCATAATACACATCTTGAAACAACGAATGGAATCTTCATTCCGATTATCGTGGTAAAGCGTCTTCGCAACACTGCAGAAGGGTTGACAGCTAGACTAGTTGGTAGATATTCGTGGTATTGAAGCGCAAACAAGGTAACAAACTGAGAAAGAGACACGAAAAGCGTGTTCGCAAAGCGTTATTTTCAAAAAGCCGCCAGACAGATCGCGGTAAACACCACCGAACTACGACTTTCAGGTCATAGCAAAACAACCAAGATAAGTAGGATTCCTGCGGAATACAGAAGACCACGAAAGCGAATATGGGAGACAACGTTACGCATAATCCATTTCTCGATTAGCATCCCAAACATTTAATACAAGACCTCCTACAAATTTCTATTTCCTTTCCGCCTTTAATTTCTGAATCTTTCTACCTCATTTCATCTAATCTGACTATTGCGTTTTACAAAGAATCACCTTATCAATGTGGGCTGAAAAATATTATCGACTACAAGCGTTCTCAGCCCGAAAAAAAGAAAAGAGGGAGAGAGAGAAAAGGCAGACGGAACAACGAACACTTTTTTTTCAGGGAAACATAATCACAAATGATCACGGGCAATCTGCCAAAGGACCCCTCGCGTATTTACGTAATCGCAAACATATTACAGATTTTCTTCTCCACCAATTGGTGACTTTACATGACAATAAAACGCCTAAACCAAATCGGACGGACAGATAGTTATTAACATAACGTTTAGAATCAACGTGTGAGGTCGATTGTCATAAAAACACCTCCCGCGTTGCGACCATGTTGCCGTTTCCACATTAGAGTAACCCCGGTCGCAAACCAAACTGACGGCTCGATAAGGCTTTCCAGTCGAAAACGCCACGTTCAAGAAACAGGCCAGGCTACCAACATTTGTTCAGAGACAAAAATTTAATCGCGGTCGCAGTCGCACGCTCTCAATCAAAATCGCCATACCACCGTTGCGAATGCGGTACTAAGGAAAATTTTCGCACTAAAGGGAGAAGGCAGAGAAACTCAATACGAGGGCGACGCGCTGAACAAACACCCGGTGGCAAGTTTCACTTACGATTCGTCACTTCGGACACACTGCAAACACATGGAGCAGCAGTACGGCGCATTTTAAACCTGATAGAAACGCGGCGCTGCCGAACGTCAGACAAAACGTCGCCCCCACACGCAACGCGAAACTAATTAAGACGATTGCGTAGTCCCGCGGGTACCAACGTCCCTTGGTGATGATTGTGCAGTAAATATAAGATCAAGCAAAGAAAACAGAAAGGGAGTGAAGGGTATCGGAATATACGGTACTGCAGATACAACCCAACCAAAGTGAACGTGTAGTCGAACTCACTTATGATGAACAAGCTTATGTGCTAAAAATAGTTGGAATATAGCGAGAAACTCGATGTACCCAAGCTCGCCACTCGTATATAACGAACTCAGAACAAACATTTCAGCTGTGTTTGTTATACATGAACTTGTTATATCTTCGGTGGAGAAGTGAAACAAGCAAGAAATACATTTATTGAAAAACGAAACTATGCACAGAAGGCAGCAATGTTTCTGCCTGTACCTTGGACTCTTTCTTAGCGCCGACGATAATGACGTTCTAGAGGTGCGAGATTCTGAAGACACGTGTAAGCCACTCGATACGATATATCCAATGCCCAGTTGTTATCAGGGAGTTATTTAACGTGAGTATCGGCCAGTAGGCTTTGCGTGTTCGCTACATAGAATAACTCGATTTATCCGGGTTCGTTGTATGCGGGTTTCGACTCTATTCCAATTTGGGCAGTAGGAGAACCCAAACACATGCCCCTCCCCCCTCCCCCCCCCCAAAAAAAAAATGCCCGTCTGAAGCCTTATTCTCCTAAGGGTCTCCTGGCGTAATGAGCTTACCCGAAGCGGTTTATCACAAATCCTTCTACGTCTAAGTACAGAGCTACACTAAACGCAACGCGCAGCTGGCAAGTCCTCGACGCCTGAGTAACTGCTACTGTCATCTCGTTAAGCCTATCTAGGAAAGTTCGAGAACGCACTCCTTGATGCAATACGCTTACACCGTTTCTTTGCAATCAGCGTGAGTGCGCTCCCACAAGGGGCAGCACACAAAACTGTCGAAAATAAGGGTTAAATAAAGCAGAAGCACGCTGCTCCGCAAGTAATTCTCGCTTCTAGTCTATTTTACTAGAACGTGCTAGTATAATGAGCTTGCCCAAAGCGATTTATAAAGATTGCTTTTATCGTTAAACATTTAGAGACGCAATTTTTAAATCAAGGCTCATCCTAATATCATTTGTAGTCAAGTTTACTGTGTTTGGTGTTGTGCTATTTTATATTGCTGTGACTTTTGCCCTCCTAAGACTCCTTGTACAATACAATGCAACATTTTTTTTTCGGAATTCACTCGGAAGTAAACACGCAGTATATTCATTCTGGGTATGAAGTACTGTGCATTTGTAACTGTTAAGTGGTTTACTTATATTCTGGTCATCCACTTTCGAGGAATTTGACATTCAATTGATCTGGATCTCCGTGTCATCCCAGATGGCCGAAAGCAACCTTGAGGTGTGTTTCGAAATCACTGAGATTGCGTGAAAATACCCGACCCGGCAGCAACATGGCAATGTACTACACTATAGTTCCATCTTCACCTCTGCGTTTAAGCAATGAAATAAAGTTTTTACCGTAGCAAACATGAGGAGATTATGGAGATAGTTATTTTTTTCACGTACATGGAGACGCAGCTTTTGGCATCTGACTGTGGTATATAAGGTTAAAAATTATTTTTCAAGTTCGTAACATAACCGTAGACAATAAAAAGCACCTTGAACAGCGATTATGTCCCATAGCTGTATTCCGGTCTCAGGAGGTTACACTGTACAGCTAAAACACACAAACGTACAGTAGGCAGCAGGTAGTTCATCAGTGAGAACAGCGTTATGCCTCCAGATTGCTTTCTTCACGTAGAAAAATAGCGCGCCTCGTATTATTCCTCAAGATTTATTACCGAAATCCACATATTAGGTGAGAGTTAATTTCGAATCCTTACTTCACACCATCTCTATAAACCATCGTCATAATGTGTCCGTTCCTCGCATGTCGTATAATAAATTATCACCACTTGCCCCCCTCCAATTGTTTGACGTTAACAATGCGATTGAAGAGCACGTTGCGCCCCGATATCTGTGTCTGTAGTACTACATGTCCCCATTGCGTTATGTAACGCCCTACGGGCCGTCAATGTGTGTGTTATATATATATATATATATATATATATTACATTTTTCATTCTGTTCGCTTTCTAGTTATCCCAGCGTTTGAGAAGTATTTGTACTTGCCCCACCTGCTTGGCTCTCATCTAAAGGCAGTATTATGAATGAATGCATGAATGAATGAAACACAAGAAAGTCCAGCGAAGTTACTGAAGCGGGAGTAACTGCTATATTCCCCAGTTAAGCCCATTTGCGAGACTTCTTGATGAAGGACGTTCACTCCGTTAACGTCGAGCGAGAGTGACCGTACTCCCATTACAGGAGAGTACGGTAGCTCTCGAAGGTGAAGTTGAACACGGTAACAAGCACTTACTACCACACACACAAAAAAAGAAAACTCCCTTCTTGCGCACCGACATAATGAGCTTGCCTAAAGCGCATTTTCTTTCCCGTCTGGCTTGGGAACCTTCGCGCCTCGCCACAGCGGGAGGGCTGTCATTTTCAGGACCACATCTGGCCGTTCGCGACGGCGAGTCATTAGAGATTCAAGCGGCACGCAGAGAGGATTATTTCCCATACGGCAATACGTGTGTCTGTAAAGGAAAGTACCGTTTCGAAAACAATTTGCTCGGCAACGCACCAGAACCGAAAGGAAACACATTCGGAAGCGCCTTGTTCCAGGTGTTGGCTTGCGTAAGTCTTGCCGCCTCCGGAGGAAACCTAGAAAGCGACATCCCAGAAGAAACGCGAAGCCAAAATGCTCATCCTGTTTGGTTTCTCGTAAAACGATCTCTATCGATAAATGTGAAATAGAAAGAGAAAGAAATAAAGACCGATAATACAGAGGGAATTCAGAATGACAAGCGGATGTCAAAAACGAACGAAAAATTCGAGAAAGAGCAACACGAGAAGAATTTGCTTTTTTGCCGCCGTAGTGACGTAGTCGCTTCGGCGTTACCCTGCGGAGGCCCCGGCCGCGGCGCCCCCCCCCCCCCCCCCCCTCTCCTCTCTACGGCGTGCTTCATAATGAGATCGGGGTTCTGTGGCGTAAGACCACAGAATTGTAATTTAGGTGTTGCTATGGGATTTTTTTTTTAGCAACTAGGAGAAAGTTGTTTTTTTGCTGTCGACAAAGGAAACAACATAAAAAAAATGTAAACGAAAAATTTATTCCAGCAATGGGTCTGTCAGCTATCACCGCCAGGTTTAAACGTCGCGACAGTAGCCTGATTTGTGCACATGCGCAGTGTTGCTGTTTGTGTTTGTTGTGTCGTGGTTATATTCCAGAAACTTCTGAAAACACGAAAGACTAAAGAAGGGACACGGCCAGCGATGTGCCAATATCTTGAATAGTACGTTGTTTCTTTCACTGCATCTTCTTTTTAATACTCTTTCACTGCGGAAATTGATAGAGCTGGCCAAATTAAATAACAGTAAATAGAAAGAAGCGTCGTATCATGACATCGCCTCAGTCCCCCTCCACCCTTACCCTCTCGCCTCTTTTTCCGATTTCTCGCGAAAAGACGAACTGAATGACTAGATCCACAAAGCTGAGATCCACGCGCTATCATCTTTCTCGAGATGCCATAGAAGGTATACGTTCCGCGAAATTGCGATGGCAGCGCCATCTGTCAGAAAGCCGCACCCCGACGCAAGCAGCCGACCCAAGCGGCTAGAAGCAGAAAGACGGCCAAAACTAGCGGACGCGAGCGAGAGAGAGGGCCTAAGCTAAGTCTGCAGATAAGGCGGGCGTCACATTCACACGACAAAGAAACAAACACGCGAAATAGACCGACATATTTGTAAGGCGCACGAACACGTCCGCCCGGAGAAAAATTTAAATAAAGCCCTAGCCAGGAAACAGGTTCCCATTCACAAAGAATACAAGAATAACAGAATGGGAAAGTGACGCTTTAAAGCACGCGGCAGCCATTGGCGAACGATGTGCCGAAATTCTCCGATGCGAATGCTTATATGCGAAGCGCGTATGTTTTGCCCATAAACAGCATCCATAAAGAAGAGGGGAAGATGTAATAAAATGGACGAGGAAAGAGGTGACTTTAAACATCCATTGGCGAACAATGGATGAAAGAAAGTCGCCAAGCCTTCTTTTGTGTATGCGTACGCATCCCTTTTTTTTTGTCTCACTTCTTTCCCCATAAACGGTATCCTATAAGACATAAGAATAAGAAACATGGCACAGGAAACTGGCACCGCTGGCGTTTTTAAAAAGCCAACCAGCGAATTCTGGGACTTGTGCACGATTGAGCGCGTCTTTCGCGTAAAGCGCGCACCTGGAGCAGCTAACAACTAAAACCTACAAACAAAAATGAAAAAAAAAAAACATGACGTGCCTGAACGCCAACCAATATAAGCGCCGCGCGCGCATCGGGCGAAGTGTTTGTTTCTGGGCGGGCGGCGCGGGCTTTCCGGATGCGGAGTTTTGCATTGAAGAAACTTTGTATGGAAGCTTATCTACGCTGACGCCTTTCCTATGCCTCCACTGCAGCCGTTTCGCGGCAGTAAAACGTCCTAAACTTTATCACGCACCCGTCACCTTTATGTGAATCAAAGTAAACACGAAGCATGAAGGCATCAACAGGCCAACAAAGTGCGCATTCCCATAGATGACACAACCTCCTAGGGTGTCAAGAAAGGCGACAGGTCCCTTTTTTGGTGTCTCCTATACAAAAACTATTACTCTTGGCTGCGCTTATCAGTTCGCTTGTTGTTGTTGTTGTTGTTGTTGTTGTTGTTGTTGTTGTTGTTGTTGTCGTCGTCGTCGTTGTTGTTGCTTAAGCGTTGCCTGTGGTTTTTGCTGCTGTTGCTGAGATCTCAGTAACATTGATGCATTCACACTAGCGAAAATCGATCAGTACTATACAGCACAGAGTCACCAAGGAAAGACGGCACTTTGTAGGGCATTGTGACCCGTCACAAATGCTGAAGTCCCCGATAAAGTAGCACAAGATATCTATGCACCGTCAGCCATACCCATGATGTCCGACGAGCGCATTTCGGTAGTGCAGAAAGATACTAGCGCCCAATTTTTTTTTTTACCCGGTGATCTTATTAAGCACGTCTACGATGGCTAGCAGCGAACACAGCAAACATGACGTCATAAGCCTACTCCATGTCCACTGCAGGACGAAGGCTTCTCTGAGCGATCTCCAGTTATTACCCTTGTATTGCGGAAGCTGACCCGATCTCACACCTTCCTGACTCCATGACTTCCACATAAGCTAAACTAAAATAACAGCTAGACCCATTTGATCTCTACTGCGCGTGTTCCAATTTGCTAACGGTGCGCCAACCATCTTATTGCGATAGCAATTGTATGGACACTCCAAGCGCACTTCTGCCGTCGCCGTGGTAGTGGACGTCGCCGTGAGGGTCCGTATAAATCCAAACACCGGTAAGATCGTCGCCGCGCGCCGTACGCTGTATGCGCGAGTGAAAGCTTGCGAGGGTCAGCCAACGATTGCGGCTCAATCTAGCGCGCGCGAGGGAGAAAGGTGGGGCGGGCGCGCGCTTCTTCTGTAGCGCGCGAGGCACAGGGGAGAGGGGGGTCGGCGTGGAAAAAGTTTTCGTATCTTGAAAGCGATCTGCAACGTAGACAAAGTGCGAGCCTGCACGGGCATCATCTTCAAAGTGATCTGCGATATGGACAAAGTACAACTAGTGTGCCGGTAGCTTCTTATGCGCTGTTCTTTCGGCGTTTAGTTCGCGCTGAACCGATAGACGGCATGAAGGTCGACGCTCGCTGCTGCCGCCGCGCTTTCTCACTCCAGCGTTTTGACAGCGAGTTTCTGCGGTCATCGAGCGAGATGTGTGCATGTTTACCTGGACACGCGTGACCCCGTGCTTGTTAATTTAGTTAGTAAGCGAATGTTTCCAAGTTTATACGGCTGATCGAACTACGATCCTTATCTTGTATAGTTGTCTACTAATTTGCTATCGCAATCGATGCTTGGCCTTTCGGGCGAAACTGCGACTTTTTTCGTTACATCGCTTTCTTTCTGCATTCTTAGCATCGTCTCACGCTTTTTCTTTTTGTCCTCCAAGTTTCAGTACTATAAAGGGCGGCGCTGTTACAAACCAGTAATTGCGTGCTCCTCTTTTTTGCGGATATTGGTAAGCTATAATATCCCTGCCTTCTCTTTCTCTCCTCCTCGTCCTCCTTCCTTCCTTGGTGCGCTACGTACACACCCGGTCATACATTGGGAACGTCTGCCGTACGTACGCGCTGCGACCCGTACTTGTTCGTCTAGCCACGACAATCCAACAACATGTATTTGTGCAGCCACCGCGCGATGATCCGCACGTACTGCCAAGATCGACAGATCCTCTATCTCGTGGACACACAACAATGTTGACTCCCGAGCGTGACCGTCTCCGGTTCGAGGACGTCGAGGAAGTGCGGGAAGAAAAAAAAAATGTCGCAGTTTCACTCGAAAGGCAAAGCATCAATTGCGATAGCAAATTAGTAGAGAGCTATACGGAGTAAGGATAGTAGTTTTATCAGCTGTATAAACTTGGACATGCAGCAGCACCAGCAACGCGCAGAAATCGCAACGTTTTTATATAAATACGCATTTGGTGCAGCAGCTAAACGCCGCCGCCCCTCCCTCCCTCCCGTCCCCCCCACGGCCTTTCGCGCGATGGAAGACGTCGCGTTTGCTCTCCGCCGTGCGTTCGCTCCCCGTGAAAGCGCGCGCCCCTCGCGAACATACAGCATACGGCGAGCGACGACGATTTCATCGCCGTTGGACTCTATACGGTTCTATTCCATTAATCTTTTTTCGCTGAGTCACTGTCATTTTTGCTGAATCAGGCTCATGACTATATAAGACTTCTCCCATCATCCTTTAGCGTTTCCTTCATTTAGTTCCCACGTCAGAGCCCATTTCAGTGGTTTTTGAGTGCTAAATCTTTTTTCGCTGAGTCATTGTCATTTTTTGCTGCGTCAAGCTCATGACTATGGCTTCTACTAGCATCCTTTAGTGTTTCCTTCACTTAGTGTCCACGTCCGAACCGATTTTAGTGGTTTTTGAGTGTTAATCTTTTTTCGCTGAGTCAGTCATTTTTTCCGAGTCATGCTCATGACTATGACTTCTACTATCATCATTTAGTGTTTCCTTCACTTAGTGCTCATGTCCGGACCGATTTCAGTGATTTTTGAGTGTTAATCTTTTTTTTTTCGTCGGGTCATTGTCATTTTAGGCGGCTGTTTCATGACCTACATAGCACACATGTGATGACCTATCATTTATGTTCGTCATACACTCTTGTCATACTATGCCAATTTTGGTACATACCAAGTTAACGAAACGACCACGAGAACACCAAGACGTAGGCGGCTAGATAGAATACTGTCAAAGTGGCAAATGTTCGCCCAGAAATGCGTCGCACTTAAATTTATTTCTCGGTGGCGCGATTTATGACGCGAAATGCGTCGAGGCTTTCTTCGGGAAGAAAAATATAAAAAAGTATCCCCCTCGGGACGCCAACAAATCAAGCGACACTTTCTGCATTCCGCAAACTCCACAAAATCTCGACTCCTTTTTCTTTCTCCGGCTTATCACCGTGTTTCTCCCTCTATTCTTTTTTCTTGCTCCTCCCACTTCTTTTCACGTCGCCAGGAAAGCAGCTTTTGAAACGTTATGCAAGTTTTAGACGCTCCCATTTCCTGCGTCGTCATTTTCGATGTCACTGTTCTCTTTTATCAATTCTTTTTTTTTAATTTTTCTTCTTTTTTTTTGTCTCTGCCTCTCTGCTTTTCAGTATCCGTTCGAAGAACTCATACGACGGCATGAATATTTAAAAAATACGTTGCCACGACATTTTTCCAGTTTCGTGAGACGTTCTTTCTCTTTCTTTTTTTCTATTTGCCTCCATTGCCGCCTTACGCATGAAATGACCGAGTTCATGAGTCTTGAGGGACCTTCGCTGCGTTCTGTGTATTCTGTTTAAATTATGGTGCGTAGTTTCGGTATCATTTCTGTTCGTTCGTTTGCTCGCTTCTTCGCCGCCCCAGCGATTTCAACTCCGACCATTATATTTCGTTTGTTTGTGCTCGCTTGTTTGTTTGCTTGTTTGTTTATCCTTTGCTTACCTCACAGCTACCTTAACCAAAGCGAAGTCGTAGATCGTACACGATTTTCGTAATCCGCACACGAACTGCGGAGCAATTACCTTTTCCCAATATTTTTTTGGAATGCACGACGTATAGAGGCCCACATCAGGGGCCGAATGTGCAGTGCCAGTTCCAATCTTGCTGCTTGCTGTTGGGCGTCCAGTCTTCATTAACAAAACGTCCCATGCCAAGATTGGCCGGAAGCTTGTTCTTACGAACAGTTTTTTAGCGAACTTTTTTTTTTGCCTAAAGCCCCTGATGCGGCGTCAACTCGCGCGATTGTATCGCAAGGCTCGGAGCGCGATCATCGTGATTGAATGCGTTTCAAGTTACGAAGCAGCACTCGTACGCTAACTAGTCCGTCGCAGTAACTAGCACTAATCCCGGGCTGGTAGGACCTTCGATAATTCTTCGATGACTATTTGTCCGTGCGCAGGCAGATGCCTGAGCAGTACACGAAAAATGCGGAAGATTATATAGAAGGTTCCATAGCTAACCAAAGTATAACGTCAATACGCCTAACTTAGTATGCTATTATTGCTTAGTGAAAAGTTATTTCCATCACCTCACATAGTTTTCGTCTCCTTGAACGGGACTAAATGCTGTGGAAGTTCCGGTGGGGACAGTTCCCAAGGTTTACCATACCATCAAATAAATAGGTCAAATCATTGAACACGGTACACCCCCCCCCCCCCTTTCCACCACTTTTTTTCTATGATCGCACGGTTTTCCATACTGCCTATTACTTAAATAAATCCTTGCAGTCCTCCTTCGTGAAACAGCTGCATAGCTTGCCTGTGGAATTTAATTGTTCATAATTAAGTGTTTGTGTAGTCTGTCGGCTGGTTCTGTCCGTATCCCGGCACCTCTAAGCACTTTCTGTCCTGTGGCCTTTCCACCTGGACACAGCCACGGCAGATGTTGAGCATTTGTTACCGCCGCGGGTGCAGGTAACTTTAGACACCTCACGGAGGCAAAACGTAATTGCTCACGCGGCTATGTTGTTTAACTAAACATCGATGCAAGTTGCAGACGACGTTACCGAAGACTGTGCAACAATTAACGGTATTTCGGTTTCGGCATAATGGGAACTTCATCACCCCACCTAGTTTTCTGCCGTCCTCGACTGCACTTCCCTTCTCTTGGTATCCATTCTGTAACTCTAATGGTCCACCGGTTATCCTGTTAATGTCAACTAGAATATCGGAAATTCGGAATACCTGAATTAGAAGTTAGGAAATTTGCAGGCGGAAGTTGGAATCAGCTAGCGCAAGACAGGGGTAATTGGAGATCGCAGGGAGAGGACTTCATCCTGCAGTGGACCTAAACATTAGCTGCTGCTGATGATGATGATAGCGGTGGTGTGGTGGTGATGATGGAAACAGTGTCGTACTTAGCCCCGGAAGATAGACTGAGTACGGGATGCAGAGAACACATGTGTTCGGCTTACCTTGTAGAAGGTTGTACTCCGATTGGCTCAGGGTCGCCGGCCGTTTCAGGGCGGCTTGCGTGGCGTCTTCCTCGCTGCATTCTGCGCACGTCACCAAAAAAGAAGAGCAAGAGGGTTAAGAGCGAGTAATGCCGTCCGGCCGCGACAGCCGTAACTGTTCCTGCGGCAAACGAACTAACTTCCACTACCTTTAGGAGCAAGGTCCCCTGGTAATCGAATGAATATAGCCAAATAGCACACAGCAACGTTCGTAGACTAGAAGTCTTGCGAATAGGCAAAGAGAGTAGGAAATCATTAGTAACAGCTAGGTCAGGCGTACGCAAAGAAACAACCGTCTAACGAAAACAACGAGAGAAAAATGCCGATAAGAGATTGGGCACTAATGTATTCAAGTCGGATCTGTAACTCGTTTCAAGATGTAGCTCAAGCCCAAAGTAATAGTTTGACATTGTTATAGATGTCCCGACTCAATGTACAACATCTAGAGAAAACACGTATTTTGTATTTGGCTAGAGATTACAACAGAATTTGGGCATGACAACATGAATATTCTCTTTTTTATTGATAAATATTAATCCAATGCGACCTTTCATCGTTCTTTTTTCTCTAGACGAAGAAGAAGAGTTTCCGTTATACTGTTATATATATATATATATATATATATATATATATATATATATATATATATATATATATAGATTAGGTGTTCTATTTACGACTGACCCATAGTGTCCATAAATACTGGCAAGTAAACAAGCCGACCATGCAGCTCACGTGGAGTAAAATGTAATGACCAAAATGTTGACATCCAAACCAATAAGCAAGCTTGCTCGCGTAGAAACAACACAAATGAAGAACCAGCGAAAAAAACAAGGCATAAATTTTAGCAAGATTCCGCGAACTTCATAAAATGACTATTGAAATTCTACGTCATTCCCTTTCAAATGTAGGAAGTAGTCGCATGACATCGCGGCATGTCGCACCATTCTCCTAACAATCGCAGCTTTCACAATGTTGCTGTCCAAACAAACGAGTAGAGACAGCGTTACAGCTTGTCACAGCTCTACGTGAACAATAAGACGACTGCGATGATGTCGGTGTGCGTACACCACCCCTGTATTATTACACTTGCAGCCACTGTCCAGATATGTATACCAGATATGTATAAAATGTTTAGAAAGTGTACCCGGTCTGCTACAACATCGGCCCCACTCGAAAACTCCGGGGAGTCAGATGAACTCCTGTCATCCCCCGCTTATCTTTGAAGGTCACGATACGACAAACCAGCAGTTATAGACACCCACGTGTCATGCATAGCGGTTTCGTTTCTTTTGACAAAGGCTGTATACGCCACGACATGCACCTATTAGAGTGTCTAAGAGGACGTGTGGTTGTTCTTCTCAGCACGAGGGTGCGGGTTCGACTTGCGGCCTCCACGGCCACATTCCTAGATTGAGCCGGAACACATAAAACGCTTGTGCTTTTTTTTTTTCAAGCGAAGCTTGTATACGCTAGTCCGCGCCGGCGACGTAACGCTAAAGAAACCAGCTGCTCTCAGAGCTGCACAGATGGTCCGCACGCGCTCGTGCTCGGCACGCGCTCGCGCCACTGCTCCCACGTTCGTCGTCGTCATCGACTTCCATAGCTAGCTGCGTTGCCGCTAATCATTACAGCGTAGAATTGCACTTCTCTTCTGTCATCGTAATGGGGTGGCCGCGTTTACGGGGGTTATGAGCCATCGCTTAAGGGGCTATGAGCCATTCATTGTCTAATGTAACGGACAGATTTAATTTTGAAGAAATTTCATGGAAACCCATCCAGAATGAACGCGCTCGGGAAAGGGCTCGTCGTCGATGTGCCGATTCTAGCGTGCGCGCTTCCGAAGCCCAGGCGAAACGTCAGCGAATAGCCGCGGGCCCCGAGTTGAGGGAATGCGATGTTCAGGCCAAGCGTCAGCGCCGTCTAGCACTCCAGGAACCCGACAACGGTGGCGCACGCCTCGGCAACGCTAGCGCCAACTTCCCCGGCGCGACGGCCCGGTTTCAACGCGATTTTCTCAACCGGAACTTCGGAGCCAGCTGCAGTGTGTGCGACCAGTTGTGGTTCGAGCATAACGTTAGTATTCGTCAGTGCAATTCATTCGGAGGAACACCAAAGAATCACACGACAAGCTTCGCTTACCCACATTTCCTCGACAGGAGAAGGGCTACTAATTTCTTTTTCTTGATTTTTTTTTTAATTAGGTGCGGGTTAGGGAAACGCAGGCGGGCAACGCTAACCTGGAGCTAATCCATTGCGGCGCCCTTTGTAGCCCGGTGTTCAGGTTCGTCCGTCTATACGCCCCATCAGTGGGGATATTTAGAAAAAAAAGGCATATCCAAGAATATCAGGGAATACAAAAACGCAAACTATAGGCTGAAGAAGACATAGCACAAATGGTTTCCAGCAGAAAGTACTGACGCGGACAGAAAGGGACGACGGCACTCTGCTCTGCTCAAGAGGAACCGAGGAGCTGCGGTTGAAAGCATCCGACGGCACGACCATGAGTAGCGCTGGTTAACAGTCCCGGGGCCTTTGATGATGATGACGATGGTAATAATAATAATAATAATAATAATAATAATAATAATAATAATAATAATAATAATAATAATAATAATAATAATAATAATAGTTGAATAACACTCAAGAAGTTATTTAGTGCCCAAGCTATTTCTTGCCTCCTTTCGCACGTACAACCGACCGCGTCCCTTAACATCCACACTCAGCTCAACCCAAACTTTTGCCTCCTTCTGACCTGTAGGACCCCCGAAGTAGGGTACCTAAAGTAACCACAGGGCACCTGTACGCTAGAAGAAGTAATTTATCTCGATAGGGCAATACGGATCGTATTGATCGGCTATCAGACACGCTTCGCCGCGAGTTTCGCTAATTCAAGTAGTAGGAGGCACCTGCCCAAACTATCGGCTCTGATAAAAGATGTTTTGCTCGAGCCGTTCCAACCCAGACTTGACGGAATGCGGATCTCGTTCCTCAAGCTCAGTTCCCAAGGGGAGTCCTCGGTCCATAATTCTTTTTTTTTTTTTTTTTTTTTTTTTTTGCGCTTGCCAGTGTTTCTCCTTCTTCTGCTTCTTTCTTTTTTCGCGGTCTCGAGAAGGAACCGACAACGTGCAAGGCTGTCAGGACCGATACTCGAGAAGTATCCACGAAATCCCACAAAAATCCCTTGGCTACAGCCCTGGCTACAGGAAGCGGGAAGGAGAAAAAAAGAAGCCACGCTGCGAATAAAAGATCACAACAGTACCCACAGTGCTGTATAAGTCTATGCGAGAATAACATACGACGTCCAATGGTGGTCGCTGTGTGAAGCTAATGCATTTTAATGTAGCGCCGGAGAAATAACCCAAGCTTGCTGACGAGTATTGCTATAGAGAAAGACGTGGCGGCAGTTGCGAGATTATGCTGGCAATAAAATGGTACATATATTCATACTTGAAGTTGCCAAAGAGTAGTCTTTTAGTAGAAAATCCAGATAGTTGTTAGTATTAATAGATCCCGAGAGTGGAAAAAGTTAGCGCGAAGTGAACCGACCAAACGACCTTGTTGGTAGACAACAGCTAAGAATAGAACGCACGACATAAGATAGAAGCTGTAAAGTATCGTGGTCATGTATCGTGCTAACGGACTGCTCATGCAAACAAGTTTGGACTTGCGAACGGGTGGTTGTTTGTAGACATTCTATAAACATAAGGAGCTGAAAAATCTATAAGGTCACAAGTCTGCGATCTGCCTGCAGGCAATGCACAGTTAACATAAAAGCTTCCATAACGTTATCGCGATTTTCTACACAGTATATTAATTTAAACTATTTTCCTGCTTAGACTTCCGAGCGGGTGCTTCGCTACAAATTGATCTATTGATTGATTGATTGATTGATTGATTGATTGATTGATCGATCGATAGATAGATTGATTGATTGAAAGCATACAAAAGATAGCGGACGTCACACAGCGTGAAAGCACCATCATGCAATCTATGGATTGACAGAAAAATATCTATAAAGCTCAATAGAGTCTACAAGAAGTCAACTTCCTTTGGTCTGCTATCGATTCCGTAGAATTGCGAACCGCATGTTTGGAAAAAGTGCACAAACATTATTTCGACGACACAAGGTTTGAGGTCGCAAGCCATCAGGTTGTTGAAGGTGGATAGACACGGTCGACTGAATTCCGCGGCCGAGCATGACGTGTCTGATCCGCCACAAATTGCGCCGACCGCACCTTATCTGCTTCGTCCTTGTGCGCGGCGCGTGATTGGACGGCACTGAGCCACGTGGTGCTCGTTCGCGGAATTTGTTCCGTCTTGTGCCCGTCAAGCTTTAGGGACATTCGACAGACTTCACAGAAACGTATTCTGTCGAATTCCCAACAGAGCACACAAACAGTAGTGCACCAAGTTGGCCTAGTTGGTTGAAGTTCATATTGGAAAGATTTTAACTGCGTTAGAAACACGGACAAAGCAGGACGAAAAAGACACCACGGCGCACGTGGTGTCTTTTTCGTCCTCCTTTGCCCTTATTTGTAGCGCAGTTAAAATCCTTCCAAAATGATACACAAACAGTCTATAGTTCTTTTGGCCTACTGTCAAGTCGACAAACTTACGAAAAGAATGTTCTTAAAAAGTGCATGAACATTAGTCAATGACACAAGGTTTAATGCCACACGCGCCTTCAGGTTATCTCGGGATATCCTACAGACATAATAGAAAACCATCTACAAAATTTCTACATATTGTACAAACAGTCTAGTTCCTTTTCTCAACTGTCGAGTCCACAGACTTGCGAGAAACAGAAATGCTCGTAAAAAGTACATAAATATTATTGGATTACAGAAGGTATGAGTGTACATACAAAGTCTACAAAAGCCACGGGGGACATCTACAGGATTTCTATAGAACGAGCTATACGAGTTTTTCCGAGGGCACAGACATCGCTGTGCTTTCCAAAAAAAAGGAACCGAATTTTACCAAGGGATCCCTCCCGTTTCCTCTCCAGCGCTTCTGTCTTCATCGGTCGCGGCTATCTTCTTCTGATTCTCTTGTTACTTTTGCTTTAGCTTTCATCACATCGTGGAGTCCATCCCATACGTCGTCCTTTTTTTTTTCCACTTTTATTTCTTGAGTGCGCGTGCAAATAGATGAGCTGAAAAGGTCACCCAGGAATGTGGGAGGCCCGTCTCGCGAGTGTCTGACGTCACCGGCTGCGTCATTCGGCACGCTCCTTTTATTCGTTTGTTTCTTCTTCTTCTTTTTTTCTTTTTTTCCGGGCTGCCAACTGCTGTCGTTAGAATCCGAAACGAACCGACGGCGAGACTGCAATACATTCGGGATTGAGCTCTGCCCGGGGGACAATAGAAGACAATAGACGGAGAGAAAAACGCTTTCAAACGCTTGCGCGGAGCTTAAGGGATTACGCAACGGAAGGAATGGTCACAACTCGTCGGGATGCAAAGGCAACGACAGCGTCTTTACAGCCAGCAAATCCTGCCCTGCCCTGCCCTGCCCTGCTCAGTCTTGAAAATTGTCGCTTACGTAGAGAGTCGCCGATGTGATGTGTAGTGAAGGTTCACTTGGCGATCTCACCTGCCGAAAATGTGAGGAACCGCGACTAAGCTGTAGAATCGAAGTGATCAAGAGACAGTGAATGCAAAAAAGCAAGAAGAACCATATGAAAAATTACTGCGTTTTTATTCGAAATGTAGAAATGATAATTAAGAGGGCAAATGAAAGCCGGAAGATATTGCCACAGGTAGAAGTTGAATTCACATCTCTCATTCGATGTTGCACATACAAGTTGATTATCGGCGGTTGCCTGTTTTTTTTTTTATTGGTGTGTATGTACTAGCTTTTGCTCTGTGAATGTTAAACAACGGTTCTCTCGTCAAAGGCGGCGGATGTGGAACATCCCTCCAGCCACCGGCGTCACGTAGTACATTATTCGACTGTTGTTTTAACTTGGCGGTTTGGCTTGCTTCTTGAGTGTGGTTTTAGTGACGATGAGTATGTTGAGTACGTTGAGTATTATATGAGGAAGTCAAAGTGCGTATGCAGTGCTCGCGATAGTGATGAGAATTACAGTAATATGTTCTGACTTTCGGAGCTACATGTAAGCTATTGAAAACGCTCCCGGTGGTGACCTCCGAAATGATTTTATGCATCCGAGCTTCAACAGGAAGCGTGGCAATATCGGTGCACAAGAGTTAGAAACAACGATTATTACGGAGCAGTCAAAGCACACAGCCCGACGACGTATCAGGTCGCGCGCACAGTGGATCAAGAAATTCAGACGAACACTACTACAACTGTGCATCACAGTTCACGCGGTCCCACTAGTCTAAATACACCATCTGTGAACGTGGCTCGTACCCGTGCCCTTGCTTGCGTGCAAGGAGAAAAAAAAATATGATCAAGCTCCGAGAGAAACAACAGAAGAAGATTTCGATAAAACACACAAACACCACTTGATTACTCCAGTTACGATGTGCCCTTAAGAATTTTGATTTGGGCAGTCTGTAGGATCTTTCTAGACATTTTTAGACCCTGATCAATTCATGCGGTCCTCCCGTTTTCGCTATTTTATGCCTATGAACGGAAGTCTTTTTAACTCTCACTCGTTCGATCTCTTGCGATACATAAATTTCCGAACTCATTGCTCCTAGCAGAATGTCTGCAGACATTGTTCGGCATTAAAATTAGGGTGACGAATTCGCGGGCCACAATATAGACAATCTCTAGATGTTCTTCAAAATGCGCCCATGGAGATTACAGG
Organism: Dermacentor silvarum; assembly: GCF_013339745.2. NCBI lineage: Eukaryota > Metazoa > Arthropoda > Arachnida > Ixodida > Ixodidae > Dermacentor > Dermacentor silvarum. The sequence continues at coordinate 53,778,702 of NC_051163.1, forward strand.
CACTGCCTAAATAAGTTTTTTTTTTTTTTGCGAAGATGAAGATGAGTCAGCTGAAAAAAAAAAGAAACAGAATAAAAAACAAGATGATCGCAAAATTTTTAGATTTCAGTTCTTTTTTTAGAACGAACAAAAAAAAACAAATATATGTAAAGGGTCATCGCGCCCGGGATTCTCGGCACGCAAGTCTCGGGGCTCATCACGAAGAAGCTCGCAAACGCAAACAGGCCGGACGTACAGTCTGATTTGATTTTGTTAAATGTTTGACTTGGAACGGAAGGCGCGCGGAGGATAAAATAGCGGTAATGGCGGCTCTCTCTCTTTTTTTTTTTTTTTTTTTTTTTTTACTCGTGCCCACGGCTTCAGTTTACACAGAGCCGACATGAAAAGATCGCCCTGGAGAAGGGTTTTTTTTTCTGCGCATTTTAGATTCAAGTCCCAATATTTGGCTTCCAAATTCGATGCCGTATCTGATTTGCATATCGCAGCGTGACTTGCCTAGCGTGACTTGCATTTCTTATTTTTATTTTCTCAATTCAAGGCTCCGAGCGTGTTTCCTATGTGAATTTACTTTTGGCGTCGTCATCAAAGTGAGCGCCGGCCGTCATGCGTAATGCATTTTACCGGAGCTTTGACTGCACCCAAGCTCGTCACGAAGCAGGGCGCGCAGAACTGACGAAAAAATTTTTCATAATAAATTCACGTCTGCGTGTTTGCGTTTCCGATTATAACCGCCGTACGACGACTACGACGACGACCACTCGGATTTTACGTACGCGTGCGGATAATACGTCATGCCTATGCGCAGTGGTTCGGAGTGGAAGCGCGAACGAAATGTTCGCGAGAGCCATTACGAGATGGTTTGATTTGCTGCGGCTGCTTATGTATACTTATGTTGACAGGCATCACGACACGCTCATGTGCGGAGAAACGATAACCACTAATGTTATTCAGCACAAGAGCACGCACGTTAAAACAGTGTTTGATATCCTGATATGCAGTCTTTCTGTAAGAATACATTTGTGCAGAGTAAGGGGTTTAATGCATTCAACGGCCAGCAGCGATTCTATGCGAACGTCAGTGCAAACGATGTACTTTATTAAGCACTGCACGCTACACGCAGAACTTCGGATTGAAAATAGCGTACAGTGCGGTTTACGTTTAAAGTATAGTCGAGTCTGGTTAGTTTTATAAAAAGGAGTCTCCTTTATGAAATCTTTTAACCCCTGAGCAATGATGCCATGTGTAATCTTGTTGTTCTTTATTTTTTTAGAAATTTCTTTTTCATTGTTTAACTTTATGCTTTTGTTCATTTATTGCCGAATGAAAGCGTTTAATCATTCGGTTTAAAGAAGAATATTGCCTACTGGTGTTAGGTAACCAATTACAGCGGAATTATCGAATAAAGGCATACCGACTGCCCTTTAATAAGTAGACGTCAGCCTGTAATGCGTCTTACAGAAGTTTCCTGGGTTTTTTTTTTTTTCGATAAACGCAAGCCTTCGACATACACTGTCTTAACTGACAGCTAAGTGTTTTCATTAAGACTGGACAGTACTGTACTAGGTGAAACGCCTTGGCGAAACGCTGCCGTACGCAGGTCAATACATCCACACGTTTTCCGTATCGCTATGACGAAATTGACGAGGAATCTACAAAATATCTGCAGGGTCTGCATGAAATCTGTTCGCCATAAAATTACGCTACGTACTAATGCAATATGTGTACCTTACCCCTCCCCTTTCCACCCAGTGTGAATGTATGTGCAAACCGTGCACACAATGCTCGACCTTAAAATACACTAACCAGTTGCTAGGCAACGTTCATGTCACGCGTTTCAACTCATCTGCTTTTAGGCGTTGCGCCATTTTGCGCTGTCATGAGGTCAGCAACTTTCTTTCTCCAACCTGTATTATCTTTCGAACCCTTCTGACGGCCCTGGCGTCCTCGACGAATCACACATGAATTGTCGTATTTTTTTCTTTACGTCTCACAAACCAACTCTGTATCTTTAGCATTAGCAACAGAACTAATTTAGCGTGATTAGCATTAACGCGACCGCCAATGCTAATCAGGCGCGGTCTCTTTTCTTTAATCTACTGGAATGCTGGAATCAATTAAGTGTTAATAGGAAGCATATCTCAGCAGGAGCTTCTATTTAAATACAATGTAGAGGAGAAACCGTTTTTAAGGCTTCCGCTGCATCGAATTTGATAAGGTTTGTTGAATTTCAAAGAGCAGATTTTATTTAATTTTGGGCATCGATTTCTTTACAAAAATCAAAAGGAATAGCACGATATTTGGAAAACTGAAGCATAAGGTTTACAACTCTGTGACTGTGCAATAGAAGCGATATGACAATTTTGTAAACTTCACCTACTAAGACATCTAAGGAGAACAAAATTGGTATGTTATACACCCTCCTGAAATTTACCACTAATTTGTGAGCAATACTTTTTGCCATACCGTTGGAGACATTGTCACTATTACACGCATTGTCACTATTACACGCATTGTCACTATTACACGCAAGCTGTGAGTTATTGTATAGTTATATATTCATAAAAAGTTATTGCATAGTTATAGGTGAGTAATTGTATAGTTATTTTTCTTTTATGTACGTATTAACTGGAGGTTTCGCATTCAGTCCGCTCACTACGAGACCTCCTTCTGTATTTCTGTCTTCTTTAAATGTATACTGCAGATTTACGAAAATAAAATTAAAAATTTAAATTGAACTCTTACATCAAATTTATCCGTTCTGCGCATCCTAATAGATACAGATTACAGAACTGCGACGTCTGTTCTTGGTGAATAGATACAGAGATGCAAACTTCTAGCTTCATTATTTTTCTTTCGCACCACACAGGTTTTCACCAAGTATTTAAATTCAAGCGGTAAATCAAATGCCCCTACAGTAGGTATAGTATTCAGTTCTCTCTTAAATGCACAATGTTTATTCAAATTGGCCCCCTCGCTACGTAAGGAGAGTAGTTTTGCGTTTCACGTATATTTTAACAACGAAATCAGAGTTGCCCCCCCCTCCCCGCTGAAGCCCCCTGTGAACCCTGTAATACTAAACGTATTCCACGTAAGCCACAGAGAATTTGATGCCTCGAAATGTTAATTTACGCACGGATTAACTTATCGTACAGCCTACATATATTAGCGTTCTTAATACGCTAGAACCAGATTTCAGCTGTTCATAGTTCAGCAAAACAATTACTAATTAATTATTTACTGTACTAACGAAGTTCTAACTCAAATACAATTTCACTGTTTCCTTGCACAAATTTACTCATCCGTGGCTATACATAAAGATGAACAATTCCGTTCTAGTTTTCTGTGATGCGCCGCTGTGTTTTGCTTACAGGTTTAAAAATTAGGGGGACGCTTAAGCTTCGCCTTTGACAGTGGAACGCGATAGCATTCAAAGATCCCTGACTGCTTCTCACGCTTCCCGGCAACTGTAGCTTATGTAACCGTAATGTTTACCGGGAAACGCTGGTGGCGAACGCTATGCGCGAAGGCGAGCTTTCTGGTAGAAACGCGGCCTCTTGCGTGGGCCGATCCCGGAGATTGTGCACAGCCACGCCAAAAAAAAAGATGAAATCATTTTCAGGTATCTGTTATCGTTTCGCACTTTTAATATTTCGGTCTGAGAAGATTACACGTAAAAGGCACTGCGCTGTCGAAGTTTTGTTTCGTGACATTTGCTTGTGAGCTATCGTTCTCAAAATTCCGAGGAATAACTTTGTCAAGAATGTAAGACAAGATATGAACAAATTTAGTGATAGAATGGGGTGGCAATATAACCCGCATATACCGCATGTCATACAGCAAGGCGTGGCATATACATGTACCTAAATATATGCAGAAATTTTCGCCCACGGGAAACTCCGCCGACACCGACACCGGATTTTCTGCGTCTCGGGCGTTAACTTAACGCTTTCGCATTAAAAACGCATTCTTTCTTTCGTTGTTACACAGAGTCCAGGGGCACACGGAGGAAGCGAAGGGACTCACCGACAACTTTCACGTGGACCACGCCGTGATCGTCGGTCTCGACCACCACCGTGGAGCCAGGCTGCTGAAAAGTGGAAACGAAGCAGAAAAAAAAGAAAGACGTTAGCATATCTAGGCAACTCTTAGCAAACTTGCTTGACAGCGTAAACTCTAACGCGAACAATTCCGAAACTACCCCGACACGCGTTGTTCCCGTTTCCAGGTTCCGCTGCATTTCTAACAGACGCTTAACACACACAACAAAACGTATACCTGGGACTTACTCCATGCGTAGAAATCATTTACACGGCTATTGCGCGTGGCACTTTAACGTAATTACGCGTATGTGGCGTTCTGGTCAGTTCATTTTCCGTTCGCGATTGAATTTGCGATGACGGTACATCAAATAGAGTGTCAGCTGCTCGAAAAAAAATACTTCTAAGTCTTCAAGAAGTTCTTACGTAAACCTAATGCAAACCTTCTGTTGACGCCGAATTTCTTTATCTGTTTTCACTATTTTGTGCACTGTTTTAGAAATGTGGAGAAGACAGAAAGCCTTTTTCGAAGGAAGTGATCCTGCTGAGCGTGTAATAGGGGCACTGTAATTGCTGGACGCATCGGCAAAAACTCGCGTCACTACATACATAGAGTGCACGAGCTTAGTACAGAGCTTCAGCTCAGTTTCTTCGTTACTCTACATGTGGCGATAGTTTGAATATCGCGAACGCACTGTTATGCTATACAAAATAGAGAGTTATGTAAAGCAGCTTTAGTCCGTCTGCAAACACACGGCTCTTCACAGAATACCGGAACGTCGAGGAGACAGAAATGAGAAGTAGCGATATAAGAGCCAGCTTGTGGCGATGACGTCAACCAGAGTACACTGAACTGTATCTGCAACAACCATGGCCCACCTAATCTATCTGGTGGTGCAAATACGCCGGTGGCGAGAATCATGAGAGCGTAGCGGATTTATTTTCATTTGTTCGGCTTCCACAAGAACCATGACGTAACGCGCGTCGTAGTGGTTGCAGAAAGCATCACAAGAGGGCTCTACCAGTGCTCCTTTCTCTCTCGGATAAATCATCATCATCATCATCATCATCATCATCATCATCATCATCATCATCATCATCCGGCCTCGGAGTCTCCAGTGTTCGAGTATTCCGTCAACTGCGATTTACGGAAAGGCTAAAGCTCTCCACTGCTGCCGTAGCAAACAGTTAAGTATGCAAGGACATTCAAGGTCGGTACTAGGATGTTGCAGTTTCTTCTAAATGCGAGTACGTCTTCTAGCGTTCTTGTTAACAACGTTCCAAATCACTCAAAACCACATTTCTCAACACGGACGTGACATAAAACGTCAGGTTTCCGCTACAAATATTCAATAAGCGCTGCCAAACAAAGCATGTCTGAATACAGTAACTTCAACCTTACAAGCCGCGCAGACGTGTCTTCTATAGTGTGGTTCAAAGAAGCAGGCGGCGCTAGCCAATCGCGACAGAGAAACCAATATTATCTGATGCAGCAGGCCAATCGCAAACAGTTCTTGCGAATGAAACACGTTTTTTGAATTAAGCCAGCCTACAAATCACGTACATAACGCGAGATGGGAAAGCAAAGTTCAGAGTCGCCGGTTCCTGGGAGATTTCGGGAGACCGAAGGCGCAGGCATCAACTAGCGCACCACGAGCCGTTTCACCCGAACCGATTCACGGCCGATCCCCCGTAGTGGGTTGAGCCATACCCAATAGGCACCAAACCAAACCAAACCAAACCAAACCAAGCACGTAGACTAAACATCAGCAAACGTCAGCACGTGAAACGTGTTGCCATTACAGTCAATAATAATAATAAGAAGAAGAAGCTTGCGGGCAAAGCGTGAGCGAACGCTGGCAAACACGAAAGCCCTTTTAGGCGAGCGCACGGGCTGTCATCAAAGAGCGCATTTATAGTGCTCTGAAAGAGATCTCGCTTATAAGCTGAATGGTGTGCTTTTGTTTGTTACTTGCGATAGCAAGCCATACTTAGGGTTTTCAGAAATTTTTGAAGCCTCTCGCGTGTTTTGAAACAAGTACCGAGACATGCAAACTTAGTATGCGGTAATGCCGCCAGCATACGAAAGAATACATTTAGAACCATTGGTGTCAAATTGACGTGATGTGATTTAGGCGAAAAATTTGAGAAAGGTCGGCCTGTATTTTTTTCCAATCGCAATAAACCTTCTCCCGTTAAACGAATAAAACAACAACTACCAAACAATAAAAATAAAGAAAAGAAAAAACAAAAACACGCCTGTTTACCTTTATATAGTGTAGTGCCGCCCTTTATTGTTCCCTTTCAGGTATAACTAAAAATTCTTAGCGATAACAGACATCCTGCGCTGGCATCCCCAACCTTACATCGTTCCAACTTATATTATCTTCCTGGAGTATCCCACGTTAATAAACGTCATCAAAACACCCAAACACGTGCATCGTACCGCATAAAATCGGACAACACTTCGTTAAACAGCGATAAATAAATTAAGAGATATGTAAGACGGCTGTGTACGCGTAACGCTACCACCTTCAAAGAAGCGCGAAAAGCCGTCAAAATTCCAGGCATTTTCTTTTCTACTTCACCCTGTTTCCGAAAAAAAAAAAAAAGAACGCGGGCCGATCGTCCGGGCCAGCAAAATAAAAGAAAAGAAAGCAAAGCAACCCGGCGCCGACTGGGTATGAAATCGCCGTACATCAAGGACAGCCACGTTTCCTTGGCTTTGAAGTAAAATGTTACGCCGCCTCGTTTTGTACGAACCTTCTCTCTCTATCTATCTATCTATCTATCTATCTATCTATCTATCTATCTATCTATCTATCTATCTATCTATCTATCTATCTATCTATCTATCTATCTATCTATCTATCTATCTAGCCCCCCCCCCTTCCTGACAAATTCGAAGCGGCATTTCAATCCACTTAAGAATTCACCCGTTCTGCCACACCTCTTCGAGATTCAAAGTGTCCCTTATTTCCTTTTGATCGCACAAGGATAAGAGCGAGCTTCTTTGCGCTCAAACCCGCATCGGCATGCGACGCGCTGCAGCCCGGCGCTTTCTCCGGCCTTGTTTACGTGTCACTGCCGATAAAGAGACGAAAGGCGTGGAAAACAAAATCTGCGCAGTCCCACTACATCCATCATCTCGAGTGATGGACGATGCTGAGGCGACACTGATGATGAATACAGGAAACGCTTTATATAGCACACGACAGAACAAATACGCATTTTCTTTCCTGCAGGACGGCGCATCAAATGATTACACGTCCCGGATTGTTGTTGGCAGCACGTCGTCGGCAACGCGCGCGGATGGAAAAATACCTTGATATCTCTGACGTCCGAATTCTGGCGGTCGAAAACCGAGAGTTTAGCCTAGAATGCTTTCTGTGTCTGGCAATAAGCGCCATGACTCCGCCAACGAGACCGTTTTCAGACGGTCTCGTTTATTCGCTATCGGTCGTTTATTCGCGACCACGGTGGAAGAACATTGTACACTCTAACCAGTCTGCCGCCAGCGTTGGCGTAGAACTTGAAGTAGAGAGCAGTAACATTTTTCCGCGGGTTCTATTCTGTGCATTGATCTAATTCCGCCATTTTGATACAAGGGATCTTGTGGCTCACTTGAAGAGACCCGCACAAGGTTCTAGACATCAAGGAAGCCACTGTGTTACGTGGTTATTGTATATGCGCATCCCTTCTTCTGTCCACACCATCATCTTTGATCACACGTTTACAGGGAAGCTGTTATAGGCTAGGTTCCAGAAGATCGCGTCCGTGTACACCGGAAGTAGGCAACAATTTTTCGGCGTCTCGTTTTGTGACGTCTTGTTCACTTGGTATATACCAAAGTGTACGAATGTATGACTAACATGACTGATAGGTGAAGACTTCAATAACATCACATGCTCGTCAGTTACGCCACGATCAACGATAATAAAATCACGTGTGGCGCATACCCGCACTGGATATGCGGGTATGAGCCAGGGACAAGAAAAAAAAGGAAGGAAGGAAGGAAGGAAGGAAGGAAGGAAGGAAGGAAGGAAGGAAGGAAGGAGGAGGAAGGAAGGAAGGAAGGAAGGAAGGAAGGAAGGAAGGAAGGAAGGAAGGGCAATCGCGCCGGGCGAAAACAAGACGCCGGTGTCCTTGCTCTTTGACAAACATGCCGAAGACGCTCAATATATTCAATGATGATAATATATAAATCCACTATAACAATATTCACGACAGCAGACCCACTATAGTCACAGTTTCGCTGGTTTCCGTCTTCGCAGTAGTGGAAGGGCTCCGAACCCCCCCCCCCCTTTTTTTTTTTTTTTTTGTTGCTTCTTTTCTCTGTTTTTTTTTTTTTTTTTTTTCAACAAACGTCAAGACCCTTTACACCCAGGAAAAAGTACTGTCAAGAGTGCCCTGAGTGGTGTAAGAACTTTTTTTCTGGGCGCAGATATTTAAAAGTATGACACAGACCTGTAATTTGCTTTGCAGCCATGGCTTAACCCTAACGGCAGGTCCCAGTACGTAGCGAAGCGTCCAATGCACGAAAGCGTCCGGGTGGGGCGTTCTATACTAGCCACCCTAGCTCTGCGCTGAGATGTGATTCGTTCCGACATGTTTGCGCAGCCCGTCGTATCGCCCCGGGTGGCCAGCTGCCAGCTAATATGATTGAGGCTCTACGGTTATTCCTGCCCCGGAGGTACGGAGCCCTGGAGCCCGTCTTGTACCAGGCTGAGTGTAAAACGTTGTTTTAGGAACGCACGAATTAACGACGATTTACGAGCGCGCGAGGCTAAAAGTTTTTTCTTTCTTTTATCTGTCGAAGCCATTCGGTTTTGAAAGGAGATACCGACGTCAATGTTTTAAAGCCGAATTATTCTCGTGATTCAATTTCTTTTTACGGGCTGAAAGCGGGTAATCTAGAACTCAAGTAGCATAAAACGCACTTACTCGATTAGCGCGACGTCAACCGGTAGTTCTTTTTCTGGTATAATGGAAGCCTAAAGCAGTCGCCGAAACTCGGGAGAAATTTGACTACCTGTCGTACTTTTTTTTTCCCCTGAATCAGTCAACGCGCTAAGTCCGAAAGAAGTAGGCGTAGCGTTAAAATTTTCGAAAACACTCAGGTGATCTCATTTTCCGTGGGCCCACTGGGTCCTAAATAAAACTCATAAGAAACTTTCAGAAGGTTCTTAAGAAACTCATAATAGAGATGAGTGAACTCCTCCGAGGATAAAGCTGTCTCACTAATTTATGTGCGTTTGTCGTCAGTTTCGGTCCATAATGGATGTTGTTACGGACGAAAATAAACGCATTGCAAGTAAATCAGAAAAAAAATTATAAAACACCATCACCTAACTAGGAATTATCTCACTTTTACGCGCCACCATCTTGACACAGAGATACAATGTATTTATCTCAAATAAACAAATAAATGTATCCCCGCCAATCACTATAGGTTCGGCATTCCGAGAAAGCATTATCGCTATAATAAAAGTCACAGAAGAGAAACCACCATCATCCACTTATGCCTGTCGTGCTGTACATTAAACACTATGGAGTTTTACGTGCTAAAACCACCATCTGATTATAAGGCAGCCGTAGTGGGGACTCCGAATGTATTTGGACTACCTGGGGATCTTTAAGGTGCACCTAAATCTAAGTACACGGGTAGTTTCGCATTTCGTCCCCATCGAAATGCGGCCGCCGTGGCAGGGATTCGATCCCGCGACCTCGTGCTTAGCAGCCCATCACCACAGCCACTAAGCAACCGCGGCGGTTGGTGCTCCACTTACCGTTTCAAGGTAAGCATGTCACGAAGTATTTGCAAGATAAACATTGTAAAGCTGCCGTTACGTACGTTCGTGTCTTCGTGGAACATGTGTCCCTTTCCAAGACCATTTACACAAGCTTCGCATCATTTGTTGTAGGCAAGCAATATGTTTGCGACGATTATAGCGTAATTTTAGTAACGCACTCTTCAAGGCGCTGCATAAATTGCACGCATCTTCAAGAGAAGAGAAAACATTTTAATGACGCCCCAATCACTTTCCATCCGCGAATTGCAGAAAAACAACCAAAAGAATCGAATCACGCCGCTTAGAGCGAAGCCCCCATTTAGTGGGCGCTCTTAAATCGGCCGGCAATCGTTTAACTGAAGCGCACTCGAACGGAGAAACAAAGGCGTTCCCTCATAAACGGAGCCAAGACGATGTTGCCCAAACACGCAAACAGAAGCTCTCCGAAGCTTCCAGACAGTTACCGGCGCGCACGTTCGCTGAACCCATATAGAAAGCGATAAGAAATAAAGCCCGCGATATTCCGCTACTTCCATGCACAGCTCTTGAACAGCTAGGGAACTACTTCCCGTGGTTGCATGGCGAAGCAATGTGTAGCACCTGGATAGATAATGGCGAAGCAGAAAAAACAAGTTTGAAGCTGCAGTGTAAACGAATTCTCCCGGACGAGAACGACTATCCGGGCTATACGCTTCCTCTCTAAAACTATGCTGTGCTATGAAAGATGGAGATAAAGAAAGAAAGGGCCAGAAACTATCGTAGATGATTGTCAAAGCCTGCAATCGAATTATTATTGAAGCAATATTTACTATTGAAGCCAATCCGCCAGTGGCAAAGATCCGTTACGAACCCAAAGCTTAGTGAATTTAGCCCATTCTTATTTTAGTCAACACCTCCAGTTCTTGGCACCCCCGGTTTATCGCTCGAGAAGACCGCCCCCTTTAACCATCCAAAGTGCGCGAAATAGACAAAGCAAGTTATAGATTTTATGCAAAGCTAAATTTATAGGGTCGATTGCATATGAGGAGGACTAAGTCGGTAGGATTCAGCTGTGTTTATGTTCGTAGTGAGGAAAGCAGAGTTAGAAGGGACGACCTCGCTGTCAAGGAACACATGCAGTGAGCACATCGAGTGAATTCGCTTTATAAAAGTCTTGCAACAGTCGGTATACAAGTCCACAGACCACAAGGAACCAAAGGGGATAAACTTGTTAACGACTTTTCTCTGCCGACTCTGTATAATACGGGATAAAGTTACGAGAAGGCGAAGCGGTCGCTATTAAGTGTATAGAAAATGTATAAACCGAGTTTATTTATTTTTAAAGGTTCGCAGCTTCCCCGCGCTACGCGGCTTAATATCTGAAGTCCACAGATAATCGTCTGATTGTAAATTTTTTGTACAGGAGCCTGAGAACAGTCGATATGGAAATGGACACACCACGAGATATCAAAGGACATAAACTTCTTAGCTACTTTTCCTTGCAGCCAATCTACAGGCTTTCTATAATACAGAGGACAAGTTTACACGCAGTCGAAGCGATCTACTTGAAGTCTATTAGACAATGAGACTGTCCATGAATTCATTTTTGAAATTTGCCGTAGCTTCATCAGCACTGCACGGTTTTAATGCGAAAGGGAGCGCAGAACGAAAGGCGTGCGTGCCTGCCTGCCCGCACGACGGTACACATGAGAACGGCATCAGGTGCTGTGAACGCGCGCGTCCCGTCTAACTGGCCATTATTTCCGAGGAAGGAACGTTACCGCCCCACGAAGCACCAAGCGCGCACCGCACTTGTTGTTGTTGTTGTTGTTGTTGTTGTTGTTGTTGTTGTTGTTGGGGGGGGGGGGGGGGGATTTATCTTGCGGTTCTCAATCACTTCTTTCTCCTTCTTTCCTCCATTCCCGTCTTTTTCACGTGCTGCGCGCTTCGATTCGAGCTCGCTCGAAGCGGCCGTAATAGTATTCGCTCGCGCGCGGCTTCGCCCATAGAGTCACGCAACGAACATTCGGAACAAGATAGGCGCGGTTTATTACTTTTGTTTTCAATTTAATTTATTTCAATTTATTATTCCTTTCTAACACCATTGAAAAAAATATTTTCATCTATGTCTTATGTAGACTCCACGCTGTTGCTCTACGTTACGACTTCTCGAGGACGTTTATAAGAGGACACGTTCGTGGGATTTTGAACGCCTGACACGGTCTAAAAATTAAACGTACGCGCACACCTCTACGGGTGACAAGTCAATCAAGTATCATCAGAGATGCGGGCAGGGGATTAAATTTTAGCTGATTTTGAATCACCACTCATCTTGCATTGCTGTAACATATTCTCTATAAGCATGAAAATAAAGTAGGGACTGCAGCCTCTATTGGCGCCGGCTACTCCTCTACAGAAGGCTGGCAATACTAAAAGCACTAAAAGCACTAAAAAAAAAAACACCTACGGACAGACAAATATCACGCACACTTGCGAACTCCTGTGCAAGACTTAAGGAATGCCAATAATACAATAAAATGACGTTCTGAGACACACACACAGTGCCGTAAGGAAGTGAAAGTACGCGATACTCTGAAAGCATGCACGCATAAGTTGAGAATATTGTTCTAATTTCTTGAAACGTGTGCTTTGGAGAGAGGCCTCCCTTGCACAAGTTGTTATGATGACTATACATTTATTCAGATAGTATGGCGCTTCGGCGTAAAATTCTGTAGCGTTTTTTTCTATTAAGTTGACGCGCTGTCGAAATGTAATTCAATGTCACGCAGATTTTTAACAAGGGCTCGTTATTCGAAGGGTCCGTCTCTCCCGCGGAGCACGTGATTTTCGTTTTCCTGGAGATGCCGCGATCAATATTTTTAAGGCTGAGACATTAGTTCCCTACTCAAAGATTTTCTTTTTACCGTTGTCATTGCAATTTCTGTTACGCTCACATAACGTGAAGACACGAGCCGTAATTACTTTGCACTGATCCAAAATTAACTGCACCAGAGAGCATTTGCACTTTACCTTACGATGAAAAAGCCTTAGTCTAACGCGCAGAAGACAAAAAGCAAGCCCGCAATCATCGCGAAGACGCGAGCTAAGAAGAAATTTTGCGCCGAGTTCCGCATTGCGTGTGCTCGTTAAGACTTAGATGGAACTTTCGCTGTTTATACGACGACTTCGTGGTAGGCTGGGGGGGGGGGGGGGGGGGTGATAAAAAGGTATACCTCTCTGCTGTTTCCCACTTTTTCAACAGCGAATCTGTTTAAGCCAGCCGTAAAAAGTGCGCGTTTCACGAAAAGCCAGCCGCACCGTAGCCATGGCAACCATGCATGCAGCGATGCAGCAGCTGCTACCATGCAGCGACGCCGCAGCTGCTAGAACACCTGGCATAACCTCGTGACGTCATGCCAAGCCGCGCATGCGGAGTAGCGACAAATGACAAATGATTGCGAGAGAGAGTGCGCGCGTCGCGCGCTATGCTCTGGAGAGAGAAGCAACCACCTCGCGGAGCGTCACGCGCTATACTCGGGAGAGAGAAAATGAGAGCGAGAGAGAGAGAAACAAATTGTAGCAGCACCAACGAGGCAACGCGCAGAGGTGCTGCCGACACCATCCGCACTTCTTCGTTTTCCCCGCATTAGCGCCGAACGCTCACGGTGTCCGTGACTGCAGCAGGCGCCTCTGGCAGCGGCTCGGCCGAGCTCCCACCAGCTGCGCGCCACTGCGCATGCACCGTGACGTCATCCCGGCGTGTCGTCTGCTGCGCGCCGCCCGTACACTGTGCATAGCTTTCGCCCCACTTCCCCTACGTGTGCTCGGACTGCAAGTGCTTCTCGAGGCGTTCCCCGATGCCACGGACCTCGAGGAAATGCTTATAGACTTCGTATAACTTAGCATAACTTGGAATTACTTCGTATAACTTAGCATCACTACGTATAGCGAGGAACAGCTAGGAACCGATCAGCTCCGCTGTGTCTTTAGCCTTGCGCCACTAGTGCAAGCTACCCTGAATTTACTTAACAGCGGAGCTGTTTAAGCCAGCCGTAAGTGCGTAACACGTCGGGGAAAAAAATTGGGAGGACGCTTAAGCTTCGCTTTTAAGAGTGGAACGCGATAGCATTCAAAGATCCCTGACTGCTTCTCCCGCTTCCCGACAACTGCAACCGTAATGGTTACCGAAAACACTGGCGGCGAACGCTATGCACGAAGGCGAGCTTTCTGGTAGAAACGCGGCCTCTTGCGTGGGGCGATCCCGGAGATATTGCACAGCCGCGCAAGAAAAGCATAATCTTCAGGTTTCCGTTTTTGTTTCGTACTTCTAATATTTCAGTCTGAGAAGATTTAACATAAAAAGCATACGCTGTGGGTGTTTTGTTTCATGACATTTGTTTGTGGATTGTCATTCTGAAAATTCCGAGGAATAGCTTTGCCAAGAATGCAAGACAAGGTATGAGCAACATTAATGATAGAATGGTGTGGCATACCTACATATATTTAGCATTGCGCCTCTAGTGCAAGCTGCGCTAGCTTTTTTTCTTTCTTTTTTTTTCTATTTCTCTATCTGTTTATGTACCTTTTCCATACATAGGAGCGACCCACCGTGGTTGCTCAGTGGCTATGGTGTTGGGCTGCTGAGCACAAGGTCGCAGGATCGAATCGCAGCCACGGCGGCCGCATTTCGATGGCGGCGCAATGCGAAAAACACCCGTGTACTTAGATTTAGGTGCACGTTAAAGAACCCCAGGTGATCCAAATTTCCGGAGTCCCCCACTATGGCGTGCCTCATAATCAGATCGTGGTTTTGGCACGTAAAACCCCATAATCTCATACATAGGAGGGCTTTACCCTGACTTGCGATGGCAGCTATTTACATATGCGCCAATTCAAACTGCGCACGTATCTGCTCTGGATGCCAGCATTTTTTTTTTAGGTGATGGATGTTCTATCAAATATTTTATACGACGGACGTCAATCATAACTAAAACCTTGTTTATTAGACCCGACGTTTCGCAGCCAGCTCGGCTCTGTCTTCAGCGGTCCCGACGGAGATAATGTTTGTCGTCTGATGTACTGGCCCAATCAGATAGGGCGCTGCAAAAAAAAAAAAAGGAAAGATTTATCGCGTCTCAGTAGTTTATCAGATAACTGCGCATTAAAATCTTTTCTCTGTGTTTGATTACCCTAGTTGATTTCTACTCACTTGTGATCTGCGACAATGGATATCAACCGCACATAATAATGCATCTAAAGCGGACAAAATTGATGTATTATTCTCCTCTCTGAAATATGCCACTAATTTATGAGTAGGACTTTAGTAAGAACCCTCGTAAACATTGTAACAATTGCACGTAGGCTGTAAATTCACATATCATATCTGTCCGCTTGAGACACACTAAAAGATGCTGTTTATGAAAGTGCGATATCTGTTTTGGTGCAGAGTGACGGATGTGTAAACTTCGTGATTCTCTTTCTTTCTAAACTTACCAGTTTTCGGACACTACATCAATATCCTGCTTACTAAAGTCGCAACATTAGATAGATTAGATTAGATTAGCCGGAAGATATTGATTGATTGATTGATTGATTGATTGATTGATTGATTGATTGATTGATTGATTGATTGAGATAGTGCTTTTTTCGAATTCAGAATTTATGGCAAATGTCAAAGGAACCAAACGTCAAGGAAACCAAATATAAATTGCCGCTTTAAGAACAAATGTTTCCTTCTTAAATACACTATAGTCCTGCACAAAAATAGCCCAGAGGAAACGAATGCTCAACATAAATAAGAAAGAAACGAACGTCGAATCCTTCTGCTAAAACACTGCATCACCGCCTCTCTTAGGCTTCCGCCTGATGCATGCAACACGAAAGATATCGAAACAATCGCCGAAGCAATTCCTTCAGCTGACTCTCATGCGTGGGGCCAATAAGAGCACTAAAACGCCGAGATGCGGGCGTACGAACGCTATAGTGCTGGGTCGAGACGCACCCACCAGTTCCCAATTTTGCTCAGGACGAACAACAAAAAATATGACAAAGAAACTCCATCCCTGCAACGGGGGTTGCAGGCAAACAAGAAAAATAAGAACGCATGCGCAAGGACCTTTGCACAGTGAGCGCGTTAGCGACGGGCGCATCTACTGTATGAGAGCGCGCTATAAGCGCGAAACACAGCACACAATACGCGCGCACTCAGGCGCATCCATATGCATTGTTTGGCGTCTTGAGCAAATATAGTGCGCGTACTCCCGGCGTCTTTGAAGTTGTATGAGAATGAGGTTCGATAGAGAGGAAACCGACATGTAGCGAGATGGGAGAGAGAGGGATGGAGATGTACTGGTAAGCAATATTATTCGTTTTCCAGGAATTGGGACGCACGAGGACCAAGTCGCGCAGCACGGGCAACAAAAACAAGAAACAAGAAAGAGCAAAAAGTGGAAGAAAAAAAAAGAAAATGTTCAATTCGGGAAACAAAACGCTCTCGGGAAAAGACGCCTAGCGAACGTAGCTGAGATATCCCGCTCCACCACAAGAATGAATACAGCTAGGAAGAAAGCTATACTTACTGCAGCTCTTGCCGATGCATTGTGACGCATAACAAAGAAGTCGTGAAAGGCATGACAAAAAAAAGAAAGAAAAAGGAAAAGGCGATGAAAGTAAGAAAATGCTTATAGAAAGAAAAAGAGTCGCAGCTCGGTCCGAAACACAAAGCTTAAATAGCGATGTCCAAGTATTAGACAACTACCCGAAGTAAGGATCCTAGTTTTAACGGGAGTATTTATTTCCCGAAACACTTGTTAATAATTAAATTATAACAAGGTTGGTGTCACGCGCGCACAGGCAAACATGAACAGGCCTCACTAGATGAACACGAAGATTCGCTGTTGCAACGCGGGCGCGATGAAGAGCGTTGGTAGAGGGGAGCGAACACTTCGTACCGCCTCTCCTTTCAACGCTTCTCCAAAACTTGCGATTACGCGACCTCCAGCTCTAGGCGCCCGGGAACACAGCGCGCATTCACGCCACTAGCCATCTCGGCTCGTACCGATGTTTGCCCCCGCCTGAGATTACCTCCAAAATATGTCACGTGGGCCGAGTATGCGCTCAGCCACGTGGATAGCCGTGCGCAGCCAGGGCCGGGCTAGAGGAGGAGACGTCCGCTCACCTTCACGCCCCCCCCCCCTCCACCTCCCCTAGCGGGCGATTGATCACGTTACCGCGCGCTCACCTCACTCCCCCATCTTCCCTTGCGCGCGTGATCGCGTGATCGCTAACACTGGGCGCGCACTATAAGCCGCCATCCTCGGCTCAACCTGGTACGCTTTTCTTCGCACCCACAGCAGCGGGCGCTCGGGGTGCGATGTGATCTTATCGCATTTGCGCTTTTATACAACTTCCTGGCGACAGCGGCGGCGAAATTGACCTGGAGTGTCCCTAAAATTGCGATCGCAATAAAACACGCGTGAGATAGAAACAACTCGGGCAAGAAAAAAGCCTAGGCGCCAGACACTCGCACATCCCGTTGAGCAGCAACTGTTTCACAGAAGCTACCGAGGCAACTTGTCCAGCGTAAACTGGACAAGTTGTAACTCTGCTGTAACTTGCGTTGTAAACGCAAGCGCTCAGGCGGAGAAATTGGCAGCAAGTGTCGAAAAGCTATATCAGTGCGTAGTTATTATTATCATCATCATCATCATCATTCTCTCGGGCATTGTATTACCCCACCAATTTACGTATACATGAATGACGCCGCTAAACATCATAATTGCTTCCAGAAGTAATGCAAATATCTTCGTATGGGAAAACTACGAGCTCAAGAAGCGATCGCATATAAAACTATAGCATCACGTGCCCCCTCCCCTTCTTTTTTGCCTTTGCAACGCTTAGCTTTCTAAATTTTGCAAGGTAAAGAAAAATACAACAATAATATCAATAGAATAGAAACGAAAACGGGAGAGCGTTACACGAGCTGGCGACGGCGTCTCAATGTTGCAACTTTTCCTCTCGTTGCCAGCATCCCTTCAAATATTACTTTTTGTGACAATTTCTTTACTTCGATTGTAAATAATGGGACACATAGTAATCGAACATCAGAGACGAAAAAAAGACCCGTAGACTTCATTAACCTTCATAACAGGCTCTCGAGCAACGGTATTCTTCAAAGACCGAAGCACGAGTATTTGATTGGACGTCACAGAACAATAGCGACACATTCCTGATTAACATGCACGCGCGACATTGCGTTTAAATAAATTAAATATGAATATAAAAAGCCTGTCCATTTTCCGAAGAGATACGGGAAGGAAAATCATAATCGGAGCATTTTACGCTAGTTTTACAGGCACGCGCTTACGTGCTTAGAGACGGCTCCTTTATAGCACAGCGCTTACACGAGCGATAAAAAGAAACGTAGCTACAGCAGAGAGGCGTATATGGCCCTAGAGATTATCCTATAAAATTTTCAGGTCCCCCCAAGAAATTGCTTACAAAATACAAAACAGGCAATCACGTTTCCTGTCTTGTGTCCCTTTGTTTCCGTTTCCATGTATTTTCGTCCTTCTCTATTGTTTAAGTTCTTACTTTTCTGTCATTATTTATCTTTATTTATTCGTTGCACTGATTCCTTTATTTCCCATTGAATTCCTTCCCTCCTTCTCATTCTATCTTTCATTAATTACTTCTTCCCTATATGACTTATCTCTCCATTCGGCTTCCTCATTTTCCTTTCTTTTCATTCCAACCTCTTCCTTCCATCCTTGATTCCATTTTTTTTTTCAATTTCTTCGTTTCTTCTTTCTGCTTCCTGCTATTCTTCCTCAAACACTTTCTTTCATTCCTAGCTTCTTTTTCTTTTCTTTCGTTCAGTCAGTCTTTTTTATCTGTCTTTCCTTTTTTATTCATTTCTTTTGTTTCTAATCCCCATACTTTCCTTGGTTCGTTTCCCTCTCCCGCCTTCCTTACCTTCTTCCATCGATTCTCTTTATTTCCTTTCTTCCGTTCTCTCTTTCTTTTTTTTTCTTCCCCGTCAACTGGTTCAACGGCAGCGAGGCGGGGCCGAAGGAATATGTCCCCGGCCGCTGTAAAACACGTCGTCGCCGTGGACAGAGGCCGCCCGGCGCGGTGCCACGAGCAGTAAAGAGAGGATTACGAGGAGATAAATCGAGCGTCGGCGATCGGTAGTAACGAGAAATCGCGAGAGCGTTCGCCCGCCGCCAGTTCGCCAGGTTCCGGTCGAAAGAGCTGTCGGAAGTGCGCATTAAAGCCAGGAAGCTTCACTTTGATACTCTCGCCGATTCGTGAAGAAGCGAGAAGTGGATGTGATGGAGGGGGCGAGGAATGGAGAAAAAGTTCAGTCGACAAAGTTTAAAAGGAAGAAACAAGAAGCGCACATCGTCGAAATGAAAGTTTACACGTAGTTGTTGACAATCTTTTTTTTTTTATTATTATTATTATTTATAGTACGCAGCCTTGATTGATTCACGTGGCTTCGGTGCGCCAGCATCGAGACAGCGCTAGTTTACAAAGGTTGTTGTCTTATTGTACATTACGGGGCGCGTCGCTACGGAGTTCTATGCACGCTTTTCTGTGCACCTAACGCTATCAAATGCGAGAACTTCTTATAATCCCTATACCCCTTATGTAGTGTTCGCTCCATCCCCACTTTGGATTTCTAGACCCACTTCATAGTGTAGAGTGAGGAAGCAAATAAGCGAACGAGAACAGGAGTGAGAGTGAGCGAGCGAGTAAGATAGTGTGCGAGTGTGACAGTAAAAGAGTGAGCGAGCGACTGTGGGGGTGAGTGAGACAAACGTCAACAGTCACAACCTACTGAACGCAACGTATAGCCGGCCGCATTTTCGCAAGTTTGTGCGGCGCGTCGACGAAAGAAATGCAGAATTAAGATGACCAGCCGGCTTCGGTGAAAGGTTCCACAGCTGCTGTGAATAGATCGCCAGCGAGCCACGGATGGTGTTTCCATTCGGATTCGCACCAACCTCCTAACCTGTGGATACCAGCCGCCGGCGGACTCGACCAAAGCCCTCACTTGCTGATTCGGCAGAAGCTCCAGCAAACGCGGGAAACGAAGTAAGAAACAGGAAACAAACTGCATGCTGGCACAAATCGTGGAAGAACATGATCTAAATTGGAAGAAATAGACGACATCGTTACCGCAGGGAGTTCGACGTGTTTCCTATACTCTCTCTTCTCTCTCTTTTTTTTTCTACAGAACCAGTAGTTATTACGCCGGCGATGCGGGCGAGGCTATACTGATGACCGGCACGGAGGCCTCGCGGCATTAGGTATATAACCAGGCATCGTCAGCACTACACGGATAAAACTCGCGCCTGCGAGAAATCCACTCCGTCCCGCTCGGGTATTAAAGGGATTAGAGCGCGACTCCAGACATCTGCAGGTCTCGCCGAAAACGGGACCATGCCTTAGGCCTACTCGGGTTAGGCAGCCAATGTTTTCCCTTTCGCAAATCCGTAGGGAACTAAGACGTCTACGTAGAAAGAAAGAAGACGACGATGTGCTAAATCCTTATTACGCTTTCCTTATTGTTACGGTTATTACTAACGGCCAGCCCTGGTAACCCCTGCAAACCCCTCTGGATATGTGAACGTTGAGAATAACTTAAAACAGAGAGAAAAAAAAGAAAGAAACATATAAAGTGGGAAAGGGGGGGGGGGGACGATACGTTAAAGGTCGGCCAGCCTCTCGCACGTTACGGCATAAAATATGTGAGAGTCCTAAGTGTGGCGTGGCCAAATTAGCCTTGCAAATCACCTGCTGGGCCGGCTTCGAACTTCGAAATCCCGCGAGATTGGTAGTGAACATGCGAGAAACGCCCAGAGTAAAAAGAGAATACATAATTAAACAGCGCTCGGTCGGCCTTTTCCTTTTCGTCGCTCTGTTAGTTTTCTTCTTTAGAGCTCGCTGTTTTATTTTATTTCTTTATTCTATTCTATTTCTTCTCTTAGCGGGCAGTAGTGCGCGAAATATTACTTTACAAAGTTTGACAGCTTTTCCGTCACGCGTTGCGACTTTGCGCTTCTGTGACTTGTCTCGAACACACGGACATGTCTGATGGCTCCCGCGCGGTTGCCGAACGTAAACCAGAATTCCCTTCTGCACTGAATGTAATTATGCCATAGAACATAATGTATGTATGGCAATGAATATAGTGCATACCTCTAGAAAAACAAAGGTTCAGTAATCATCAAATGATTGCCAGTGTAAGCGAAGCGAGCGGCACGGCACGGCACGTAACGAAACGAAAGCGAAACGAAATGGAACGGAACGGAACGAAACGAACGAAACCACGAAAACGGCCTAAAGAGCCGAAGAAAGCTATTCCTTCTAAAACAATCGAAGCAAACACAAACCAATATTGCCACGCTGTATAATATTAATTTTTACTTCGAAGGATTGTTGTGGGGACAATTAGAAACAAGTACAGGGCATGAAGGTGCAGTCGGACCAAAAAAAAATAGAGGCAAATGAATTATACGGTTGTTAACGTCACGCAGAGATCTAACTTACTGAGACCGCTCTCTCATCGCTATACAAGTAACGAAAAGTCAGTTATATTTTGAAGATAAAACAGATTATTCGCTTAGAAGTAACCCATATACACTGCAATGAAAAGACTTAATGCCCTACGTCAGATTTCATAGGCTGCCGGACACAAGCGGCAAAGCTTAGACAATTGTGACCCCTTTCAACAGTTCTACCACGCACCGAGATCTGATGTTTTCAGAACATGCAGGCTTTCATTATATTAGCCACCGCAGAAAATATTGTGCACCTACGCCACTTCTATGACTGTTAGCTGCAAGAACGGAATCTTAATGATGTTACGTAAACGTTTCAACACGGACATGTTAGTAATGCTGGTGCATGTATGTGTGAGCTTGCATATGCGTGTGTTTGTATGCTCGTTAAGCTTAGCCAAAGAAAACTTATCCACGTTCCTCTAAAGTCATCCATGTCTCCGCTGAAACGCAATCTCCGTAGAAACTACAGTCAGCGCTTGTCCTGTGTTCCTCCCTTGTACGTGTTTATTGCGCGTTGATTCTTCACCAATAGATTCGTACAAACTAGCTTGCATTCATACCCTTTTAACCAATCTAAGGTTGTGCCAAGTGCTTATAGTGCAACCTGATCGATTTTTTTAAACACAGTAGCATCTGCATCTCAGACAGTCGCAATGTCTTGCACGACTAGTCACTCTAAATAGTCAAAACAAGGTGGGCGGCTATGGGGCTGGCAGAGGCTGCTTCCTCCCCTAACCCTCGCAGATGCCTTCTAGCCTTCGGCGCCACTGTCACCGCTGCCAACCGTCCGTCTAGCGGCATCTGAAAACCGCGCCGGCGTTGGAATCGCGTGCCCGCAGTCGTCGCACTGTACAGGAAGGGTCAAAAGGCCGACGAGAAGAGAGCAGGGAACAAAAAAAACGCCGTCGACGCGGCGCACGACACGGGAAAGCCATTTCCGACAGCATGATATACGCTTTTGGCACGTCGATGTACGATGCGCCCGTGCTCGGCCGCGCTGGCGAGCGTCATCCGAAATGCCGCCCGTGTTTGGCGTCTATATGCCTGCCCTCTCTGTCGTTGGGGCTCTCGACTCGCCTATTTCGCTGCTTTTTCGCTACACTTTGTTTACCTCGAGTACCCGATCGCTGGGGTACGTTTGCCGCTGTGACGGAGTCTGTTCTGAATTGGACGGGGGGGGGGGGGGGGGGGGGGGGGGGGGGGGGGGGGGGCAGCGCACAACACCATAGGAAAAGATGTATACGACGCCGCCGCCATCTAATCTCTTTTCGGTGTTATTTTCTCTTCCCACCCGCCGCTCGGCTTACTTAGTAAGCTCGATGGCGCGGGATCGAATCCCGGCCGCGGCGGTCGCATTTCGATGGGTGGTGTGGTGGCATGCTAAAAAAAAACAAAAAAAACGCCGGCATACCGTGGATTGGGTGCGAGGGTGGTCAAATTTAATCCGGAGTCCCTCACTACAGCGCGCCTCATAATCAAACCACAATTTTGCATCGAAAACCCATGAACCTAATTTAATTTTTGTCTCTTGGCAATGCCCCCCCACCCCTCTCCTTACCGCTTCAGTTCAGTAAGGACTGATAAGACTAGCTCAATTATCGGCATTACTGGACCTTGTACGCGTTCATGCGGCGAGTGTTCCAAAATTTATACAAAAGGTGATATTTCGAAATTCTAAAAGTGTACATAGTAGCACTGGAGTGCTTAGAAACAAGACGGGATTTTATTAATCGCCGAAAATTCTCTTCCTTGAATAAGTCCGCTTGTCGCCGACAGGGAGAAATGTAGCGCCTGTAGTACCTTAAGTGCGTGCGACGCTCGCATTTTAGCCGCGGTTCGATGCTTACTACGCCTTTTTCGCAGCGCATCAATGTCGGCCATGTGTGACTAAGAAACCCAAAGGCGAGCGTGCTTCCGATGACAACAGTTGGCTCACAGAACCGAGAGAAATAGGAGAGCGGCGGCCGCTAAACGCCGGCATGTTATGCGCAACATGCCACCGTATGTTTTGCCCGTGCCCAACTGACACATTATGCTGAGAACGTTTGCACGGGGCTCGACACAACGTTACACTTTCCGTACGTAGCTCTCTTCTAAACTGCGGGAACTTGGCTCCTTATGTACGCCTTGTTGTAATCCTTGTTGCGTGCTTGCACGTTCGCAAATTCATCCCGGAGGCAACGCAGAAACACAAAAACCATGAGCAAAAGTGACAGAGAGATAGAGAAAGAGAAAGCTAACTAGAAATGTTACTCTACGTGGAACAAATAGTTGACCGATCCAACAATTCACGCCAAGGCTGGTAGAGACAGCTGAGGCGACCGCCAAGTAAACGAACTGTTCGCGTCAGCTCTTCGCCTTTTCTTTTCATTTGGCTGCGTTCTTCCTTTCGCATACCTTAATTTGTTGTCATTTGTTCAACATTCCTTCACTTCTTCGTGTCCTTCTTTAGTCCTACGCGGCGTTGTTTCATTCGTGTCTTCTTTCCTTACTTCTGGCTGTCCTCCATTCTTTCTCGCCGTTTCCTGTCTATTCCATGTACTCCCACTTTCTTTCCTTCTTTCTTTCGTTCTTTTCCTCTCTTTTTAAGCTCCCTCAGGCACTCTTCCTCCTCTGTCCCTTGCTTTCTTTGTTCCATCCTTACTCTACACATTTATTCCTTATTTTCCTTTATAGGAGGCTTTCTTTCAACATTTATTTAATTACTTATTGTTTATTTAATTACGTTCTTTCTTCTCAGCTATTTCGTCTCCTTTGCCTTCAAGCCCCCTTCACCTGTTCTTCGCCAATCTCATTCTTTTTTCACCTACACTTCGTTACTTCATCCCTTTACAAGATTACGTCTTTCCTCGTGTCTTATCTTTCGTCCTGTCTTCCCGAACGTATCATTCTCTCTTTCAGCGAAGGCCCGAAATGACGAGACAGGCGACGCGTAAAAACACTAAGTTGAAACAAAAGAAGAAGAAAAAAAAACGCTCTCACCCTCTCTTCGCGAGAAGCGAAAGTCAACGCACCCATCGTAAAGTTCGATCGCGCCACCTTTTTTTTTTTTCCCTTCTTTTTCCTGCGTGTACAAGCGAAAGCTACAGAGCGTTCACGCGGTAGACTTGGGGCTTTCTCTCTTTCCACACGAAACGCGAAGCCTAAGAAAGAAGGCGACTGAAACCGCCCTCCGTGACTGCACTTCAAAAGTGGGAACCCATGTTTGCGAGAGATGTAAACGGAGGCATACAAAACGAAAACGTGACTTCCGCGATCAAAAAAAAAAGAATTAAATTTAGACAGCGAAGGTTAGGAAGAAGCAGTAATGGGCCGCAACAGTCGAGCAGCAAAGGACAGTTTATGCGCTTCCGACTAAACGGGTGCAATGAACCCCGCACGGAACCCTAGGCATTAAAGGCTTATTCTAAAAGTCTAGGCAAGACAAACAGTCTGCACTAAACACCGCTTCTTCTTTTCGTTATTCTTTCGTGTAACTCACACCTTCAAATATCTTAAGCGCAGTTGAAGATGCATGAAGACGAACGACGCTTGTGCCACACCTAGTGAAAGGTTCCCCCCCAAAAAACGAGAGAAAAAAACGGACGTTACGAGTTTATAAACAAAGACAGTGACCACTTCCGGCGAGAACTCCGAATCAAGGAAAAAAAAGAAAAAGATAGGAAGGATTGGCGTGAGCTGAATACGGAATTACGTCAAAGCTGCTGCCGCTGCCACGAACCGTGGCTCACCCGACTCCCGAGAAGCGAATCATCGATTCGGCTTTCTTCCAGGAACGGCAGATGAATGCCCCGAACGTGTCAGTTTCTGCAGTGGGTCCTTTCAAATCCCTTATGCCGACCTGTTCCATCTCTCAAGTTGAACGGACGAACTGTATTGGTACCCCAACCAATACGAGGAAAAATACGTGCGGAAGTTCTGCGACGGACGCAGGTTCGGCGACCGAAGAGAAGAAGCACTTGCACTCGACTTCAAGGTACAGTACATCGCCCGGCTACTACGTAAAAATGAAAGATCCTCTGTTCGACCCTCGCTATAAGTGCAAAAGGCTTACTGCCTTGGCGCTTCCGCTGGACCGAGATTCTGAGAATGCAAGTGTTCGTGTTTTGCCTGCTTCACGTGTCGCGATTTTTTTTTTCGAAGATGCGATTTCCGCGCATGCAGTTGGTTATCTCAGAATATCAAGCAATCACAAGCAAGGAGGGGTGGACAGAACATGTGCCACACCTGCCAATTCGCAAGTGCGCAATCACATTGTGTAAAAGAGACTTTAAAGCTTTGACTATTTATTAGCTCTTTCGGCGGCGAAACTGTCCCTAGGAACGAGGTAAAAGAAACTTGTACCCCTTCTCTCCTACACCAAACCAGGCGGAAGTGGGAGTCGAAGCCATGCAATGGTGGCCATATGCAAATGGGTACCCTAAGCGCAGATTACTGCGCGATTAGGCGATGAATAACCGTCACGCGTGCAGTGTTATCGTGTTTAGAACCACCTTCATTCGACACAATGCCGAAGCCTTAAACAAAACAAAAAAACAAAACAAAAACATTGGCCATAGGCTGACTTAAAGGTGTACTGCCCGGGGGCGACTATCAACTACGCCTACAAATTTGATAATCTCATCACTCTGCCTAATAGTGCGCCGTCCTCAGATACGTTTTCCTTCTTTCGATACCTATTCCGTTGCTCTTATGGTACACCAGGCTCCAAACAATACTTGACTTGCCCAACTCAACTTCCTGCTCTTACGGCATATTCGGGAGGTCGTGTAAGGGTGGTCGGTCGCGCTAGCAATAGACAGTTTTAGCAGAGCGCCGCTTACGCTCCGCTCCGCTCAGATTTCACGCTCTGAGATACTGCAGGGAACTGCGTAGATTTCGCACTTGATAAGCGCGTCTTGCTGAGACGCGAGTGACGCGCTATCAACTCGGCTGCAAAACGACGAAGAGGCCAAGTAGACACGCTGTCACGCTCCGCTCCGTCGGCTTTGTAGCGGAGCGAGGGATGCGGTCTTCGTTCCGCTGACGGTATGAGCGTTGTGCGCAAGCGCACTAGCGTTCTCGCTAAGCGGTTGTGTGGCATTTGCTAGCATATGCCGGTCCGAGCGGAGCGGACAGGAAGCGCTCAGCTAAAACACTCTAATGCCACAATGATCTTGTGAAAGAGCACTGAAACGTTACTAAAGGAGCACCTAAGCATATACGGGCTTAACTGATGATAAGGAAGCAAGATCATCACAACCATAACCGGTTGTTATCCTAATATAGCCTTAACGCTGTTTTTTATCCTCGTTGTAGCCCGGCCAGCGAGCACTCTCAAACAATCACACGAATATATCAATATCAAGAACGATGTCAGCCACGTCCGTTTGCGCTGTATTCCATAGCACTGTCTTTCTGTCTTTTCAGGTTACGTAAATCATTTTTACATTTTATAGTTCTGCAGTTCCGCGCTTATCCTCGAGCTTCTTTGTTATCCGCTAAGCTTCCGTTCCTTAGCTGTCTACGTATGTCTAGAATTCACTATTAGATAGAAGAACCGATGAGTCCCCATTATTTTAAAGATATGGTCACTTCTTTAAATTCTCTGCACCATCCAATAGCGTTTCCTTTCCACAGACATGGCCCAATACAGCCCTGCTTAGCGGTTCTACGAATGATACGAACTGTCCAGCTCCGCTTTGTTTTATAAATTCCAACCGGAACGGTAACACGTTGTTTCTTCATTCTTAATGCACACTAACGGCCTTCCACGCTTTAGCGTTACGTCTGTCGTTTGCATTTACATCGTTCGCCGTACGGGCTTTAGACCAACGTTCCTTCAAGCCACGTTTCCATACCATAGCATATAACCAGCAGAATCCGATATTGGTAAGCTTTTTCAAGAAAATTCCGCACAAGTCATAACAGTGGAGGCAATGTTAATGAACAAAAAGGAAGTCGATCTCCCGAAGAGAGAAAGTGAAAGAGAT
Source organism: Dermacentor silvarum (assembly GCF_013339745.2). Lineage (NCBI taxonomy): Eukaryota > Metazoa > Arthropoda > Arachnida > Ixodida > Ixodidae > Dermacentor > Dermacentor silvarum. Next base: position 53,806,052 of record NC_051163.1, read on the forward strand.
AAGAGCAAAGGTAACACAGTGAGGTTAACCAGAGGACATATCTCCAGTTGGCTACCCTTACTGAAGAAAGATAAAAGGGGTGTGGAAGATCAGAGAAAGAACAAAAGGCATGGATGAAATTTAGAATAATTGTTTAGGCGCTGTCACACATTCTAGCACGACGCCCAAATGAAAATACTTCAAACATACCAGATTCATGCGACACGACCTTACTAAATAATTTCCCACTCCTGTTTGAGCGATATATCACGGCCTGCGGCCCCCCATCTTGTAAATAAAAAACAAATAAAATAAAAATGGTTATTGCGCGACACTGTGAAGTGCGTGACCGTGTGTATGCTTCCGTATCTGACACTGTGCGTCGATTTCTCAAACGTGGCCACAAAAAACCGTTACGTAGGTGCACTATTTTTCATTATAAATCTAATAACGACAGTTTCACATTTATCCACACCGCCGGCCATGCATCAGATAAACTTTTCTGTGCGACGAAGACGCCTGGCGAAAGAAAGGGCTGAAATGACTATCTCACTGCTCAGTAACCAACGTTCAGCAAAAGTGAAAAAGTACTCGTCAGTTTCCTTCGCGCGCTCCGACGGCGGAATAATAACGTCATTGGTTTCAAAATGTAACGCTTCGCTTTTCGAGAACTATAGATGCTTATAAGCTCATCACATCGTTCAACGGATTCGCGACATCCTAAGAAGAAGGGATGTCTGAAAGCAAAGACTGAAACGAAAATACCACGAGCAACGCAAATTTAGAGAAGGCAGAAACGCGAGAACTAAGCCGGATCTCAAAGTAAGCAAACATCGCGGCGTGTCTCGAAACCAAACCCCTTTCGGCGACAATCACATCTTCGAAACACGTTACGAAAGTCTTTCCGCCGGGGAAAAAAAAAACCTTTCCACTAGACTCGCATTACGCAGCGCAAACAGCTAGATGAACCAAGACGCGCTCGCGGAGTTTATACTTTAGTTCATGTAACCTCGAAGTCATCAATACAGTGCAGTGCATATAGCTTAGCGACAGTCCACCAATCGGCTGTCGCCTTCGGAGCGGTGCTCCCGCAGGACGAATGCTCGCGATTGGTCGGCACCCTATTTGTCTCCATTCACGTGAGCAAACAGTGCCACCTTAACGTTTCAAGATACGTTTACACCTACACCAAACAGATCATCAAGCTTCCATGACGATGGATATTTCTAATGGCATCGGCTTTTGAAACAAGGCGGCGACAAATAGTCACCTAGCCTGCTCGAGCTCAGCAGATACTATATACATCTATAGCAGTTTAGTATTTGCCTTTCTCTCTACTTGATCTTTACTCTCTTTATTAAAGCTTCTAGTTTTATATTGAAATGTCACCTATGCCTGTAATGACCCCGGCTGCATCTTCTGACAACACGTGACAATGTACGTGACAATGCGTTCGTGCGCCGCTATGCAATTGTATTATAGTAAAAATGTTTACACTGCTAAATTTCTACAGCTTGCTCATCGGAACTTTCTCTCTATATAAGGCTTGCGAGTTTAATTTACCATGACCATGCAACGTATGCAGCTGCACAAAATGCAAAAAAAAAGGAATTGTGAGCTGCGTCACAAAGTGGTGAATACCGTGGTAAGGTTACCGAACAGCGGAGCTGTTTAAGCCAGCCGTAGTGTGTGCCGCCTGCAACTGCGTTGCCTAGCAACCACCTCGCGGAGCGGCGTGTGCTTCGCCTCCTCTCCGTGCCGTGCACATGTTGCCTTGACATGGGACGTTAAGGATAGGGAAGGAGAGCATGCGCGCGTCGCGCGCTATGCTCGGGAGAGAGAAATAGAACGAGAGGGAGAGAGGGAAACATTGTAGCAGCACCAACGAGGCAACGCGCAGAGGTGCTGCCGACGCCCATCCGCGCTTCTCCGTTTTCCCGCATTAGCGCTGAACCGCTTGCGGTGTCCGTGACTGCAGCGGGCGCCTCTGGCGGCGGCTCGGCCGAGCTCCCACCAGCTGCGCACTACTGCGCATGCGCCGTGACGTCATCTTGGCGTTTCGTCTGCTGCGCGCCGCCCGTACACTGTGCATAGCTTTCGCCCCACTTCCCCTACGTGTGCTCGGACTGCAAGTGCTTCGCGAGGAGTTACCCAAAGCCACGGACCACGAGGAAATGCTTATACACTTCGTATAAGTTAGCATCACGTGGCATCACTTCGTATAGCCAAGACCAGCTAGGAACCGATCAGCTCCGCTGTGTTTTTAGCCTTGCGCCACTAGTGCAAGCTACCCCAATTTTTTAAAACATTGGCTAAAGTTACCTGGCACAGTCTGTATAACATACCATTAAGCTGTATACACAAAGCAGCCATACACATTTTTTGTTTGCCACATAGCCGACATTTTCTGTGCGGGATCCTCTAACTACGAAGCCACAAAAACATTTGGCTGGAACGACTTATAACAGGGTCAAAGGTAAAAGGAAAACCCAAAAGCACTAATCGCGCCAGGTGTTTTTTTCCCTCTGCACCGTTTTCAACAATATTCAATGGCAAAACAACATTGAAACCTTGATTTTTAAGGATCAGCCTTACATTTAAACATAAACGCGTACATATGGAGACAACACAGCCTATTCAAACAAGACACTGCACAGTACTAACGCGACAGAGCGCAGATATGTACGATGTGAAACAAGCCCGGAAGTCGCTGAGTAGAGAACGGGCATTTTCTATGTCGTCATCTCCATTAGGACAGCCAACAAAAAAAAAAAAAGAGTGAGAGAAACCCAACGCAAAACAAAACCACTCGAAGGCAGATGAAACGCGAAAGGGAGGTGTCCACTCATACGGCCAGCGGCGTTCATAAAAAAAAAAAGAAAAGAAAAACGAAAGCCTCCTCTCCCCCCTCCAGTTTTATCATCCTTTCAGCGCAAAGAGCTTCCGTGGAGAGGGGCAGAAAGAGGAAGGAGGGAGGGAAACCCGGAAGAGGAGGCGGAAGGCGACGACGACGAGCCATCGACCGGGCAGGAAGTGAACGACTGAGACGACGACGATGACGTGTCATTCCCTCATCTTTTGTCTTACTACCACTCCTTGTTTCGCTGTTTTCATGGACACAAACTCCCTCTTTTTTCCTTCGCCCGTTGGTCGTGTCTGCTCCTCATTATCATCTGTCTCGTTTCGACCAGGACCGACAGAGCGCCGCCTTTTGCTGCCTCTTCCAGTTCCCCATTCTTTCCGCATCTCACACTCATGTCCATTTTCTCCTTTGTTTTCCCTCGTTCCCTCTTCCCGTTTTCATTGGCGAACCATTACAGTATGTCTCTCCCCCTTCTTCCCTGCAACTCTTTCCTCTTCCAACTACTTTCCCTCGCTTTTCCTAGCTCAACACTTGCTCTAAGCCACCGTAATTCCCAATTTCTTGATCTTACTGCTATTCGCTCGCGAATCTTTCCCTATTTCTTCCTTCTCGACTTTATCCATTCAGACACTTATTTCTTGCTTCCACTCTCTTTCCCTCGTTCATCGCGCCGTCAATGCTCTCGACTTTTGATATCTCCCTTCTTCTAAATCAGTTTCTTTGTTTTCCCTAACGTTCCTCGACCGAGCCTTCCCCTCGCCCTTTCCCCCCATTTTTCTTCATACTACAAACCTCGACATTTCCTCTTTTTTTGTCTGCCGTGATTACACGCCGCACCCGTCATAGCTCTAGAATTCTTCAATTCCTTCCTCTTTGCCGCCTGTCGCCGACTCCACCTTCGACACCACTCCCATTTCTTCCCTTACCATCCTCTAGTTCTTTCGCTCAGATTTGTTTTTCGTGAAGCCTCGTTTCCTTTTTTACCTTATGGTCGGCTCTCCCTTCTCCCTGTCCTACTCTTTGCGCGCTGCAGAGTCGTTTAGCACGTTCCATCATCATTACGGGTACCCACCAGTGCTCCATTTAGAGGCGTCGGCCTTTCCAAGCCGTCCCCCCTCTCTTACAAGAGCGAGCAAGGCATTGGACGGCTGGCTTCCCCAAAGCTCCTCGGCTTTCCACGTTGCGTGCATTGCCTTACCCTTTGTTTCGCTCTCTCCCTTTGTTTCAGCCTCCTTCCCCATACGCCCTGGTCGTTTACCCCACCCCCTCTGCTCGAGGCCCGACGACACTCTAACTCACGCGTGCTTCGGCTCGGACTTATTTCGTCTGATTATACGTTTACCTGGCTATACATCCCCGTTAATTTCTTGGCGTGTCCCGCGCTTCGGCTGCCACCGTTTCCGAAAGGAAGGGTAAAAAAACTGGCGCGTACTCGACGTAAATTCGTTCGAGTCGCACGAGCATTACCGACACCTTCCTTGCGCGTGTGCAGATACGCGCTCTTAGGCGAAAAAAAAAGAGCGCTTAAAACACGTCTTGCGTGAGTGGCTGCGCGTGCCGTATTTAACTCTTTTGTTTTCACCCAACCGGAGCGCGTTCGCTGTGGTTAGGGAACAACCAGAGCAAATGCGCTGCACTTGAGAGCGTGAGAAATCTGGAGCTAGACTACGGAGAAAACGACTGCTCCCGCACGAAAGAGCTGCCTCATAACTGCATTCGTTTGTGTGTACACGATCCCCGTGCTTTTAATGACGCAATTATTATTCATTAGGATATTGTTTTTGTGTCTGAAAGCACCCATGGAAAACCTGATAAGGGTCAGTTGTTTTTTATGGCCTACTGATGTCGGCTGTGGGTTGGGGATACCTATACCCTAATTGATACTTGCACTAGGATGGATCACTCGGCCATGCCAGCTCAGTGCAGATGTGTAAAGTCTCTTCTGTCATCGTTGATGCTCAAAAAAAAAAAAACGACCCCAGACTCTCCGGAGCTACGCTTCGGTGGGCTGGACGATCGGCCTTTTACCGAAGCGAATGTCTGGAGTGCCTCGTCTTGCAGCTGGTCAGCCCAGAGAGCCACAGGAGCTCTTCTACAGTCCATGAAGGCGGCAGATTTTAGTGTCCAGCTCCATAGACATGCTTCGCTTTGTCTAGTGCGCATGATTAACAAGGACTCCTGCCTTCCCTTTATTTCACTCCCTCTTCCCCGTCCCTACGTCCGGGGTAGCAAACGGGAAAAAAGGGTATTTAACCTTAATGCATTTCCTTAATTGTTTCTCTTACAAAATGCTCTAATCTCACTATACACATTTTTCTTTTTTGCTGGGACACACTGCGACGCTTTTTATGCATAACGAGCATGTCATAGAAGACTGAATATCAGGGTGCCGACAAAATGACTCTAAAGAACACAAGTGAATTTACTCCACGGAGGCGGACGACATATTTTGCTGTCAACGTTTCCGATACAATCACATATCAATAACTCAATAAAGAACTCAAGCAATCAATAAATCGATCAATCAGTTAATCGGTTATAGTTTTTTACAGTAAGGAGAAAATTCGAACGCCGTAGGGGCATCAACAGCGTCATAAGGGATGCCACAAGAGTATCCCCTGTTCGTTCTTCTGAGGCGCGCCTCCTGCACAGCCTAAACGAGTCATCTGCGTAGCTGCCTTCTGACTCGGCTTCAAGAGAGTACATAAGAGCTTTGCGGCTGCGGTGCCACTCAAGTGCCCCCAGGCGCAATTTGCAAACTTCAAAAACGTAACAAGAGAGATGCGCGTGCTTCTTACATCCCGTGGTTAAAAAAGGGCACTAGGGACATACTGAGAGCGTTCGGTCTAAGTCTGAAAGCGACTGTAACTCGTCAGTAACGTCAATCATACGGATACAGTCCTTTAACATCGCATCCTAAAAGGGACAATAAATAAACGCAACGAATATGACTGCATCTTCTCGTATCTCGGTCATTGTTCAGCTTCGAAAATTCTCGAAACTTCCAAAGTTCAGTGCTCGACTCTTTTAAAATAAAATTCATAAAATACTGTAATCCAAAAAGTTAACTACGCCGTAGCACACGCAGTCAAAATCCATGACGTCACGCGACCTAGAGCAGAGAATTTCAAGGTGGAGTCGCTACCCGCCTTTCGTCTTTGCATCGTATTTAGCTACAAGTCTCTTGTCGCTATAAAAGATTTTGCCTAATTTTTTTTAAGGTAAGAAAGCTCAACCTAATTTTCTCTTGAGTGTCCCTTAAAGGTAACGCTAAGGATTTACGACCTAACGTCAGCTAGCAGTATATCGAGCTACTCGTTTATAGTAGCCCGAAACACAGCAAGGCAATCAGCGACAAATTCAGAGCTAGCGGAGCAGGACTGTTAGGCAGGTCTCAGAACTACCGCAAAATTCGAGCACGTGGTCTCAGAAGGAGCAGGAAAAGGAAAGAAAGGGGGAAGTTAGGGATGTCAACCAGAAAAGCGTCTGGTTGGCTACCCTATGCTGGAGGACGAGAAAGGAGAGAGGAAGGAAAGAAGCGGTGAGTTCGCGCACGCGCCCTCGGGGCACCACCAAGTCAAAGTCGTTCACAACGGCCAGTCGCCCTCAAGAAACACAAAAGTGCCTTCTCAGCCTTGTGGGCCGAGGGGCGATGGGGACGGTGCTCGAGTAGCGCCTTCACGGACAACAGCCGATCGTCCAGTAGTCGCAATGCGACAGAAATGACGAAATTAGTCACAATAAATGTTTCGTATTCTCTTCGCTGCCGCAAACGTCGCACTCAGCACTGTCGGTCATTCCAATCAATGTAGTGTCGGCCTTCGTGAAGGCAACTCCCAACCACAGCCGGTACAGAAGTGATGCCTCGCGTCGATGAAGCCCGGGTAGAGGTCAGAGCTCGCCACAGAGGGTTTTTTTTTTTCTCAAGTTTCATTCAAGTTTATTCTCTTTTTTTTAATTTCATATACAGCATCCAAACATACATCGCCACATCAGGAGGAGGCGCAGTTCGTGTAACCTGGTGTGATTCAAGACATCACATGCCCCGACGTCTAATTAGAGTGCACTGCGCACTTACTGCTGTGCGCAGTGCACTCTAATTTATTGACACAGAAAGTACTGGTAAATGGGCCATTTTTTTTCCGAGTCAAGACCGGCTTTACACTGTATGCAGTCAGTTCGCCGACGGGAACCTCACGAACACCTGACACATGAAACTGTCAAATTACGACGTCTAACAAAAAGGCCGCGCATATTATTTTCCAGTGGATACCTTGGCCATTGCAGTTTCAGTGGTGATGATCACGCAGACGAAGCTGCCCGAGCGTCGCATCAAGAACACACACAGCATTCCCGTTCCTCTTTCCAGGACAGGCGCTGTAAGGCAGCTACGTCACCCGGCACGCACGTCTGGTTTAAGGACAGCCAGACAAGAGACCACGACAAGAGAACATAAACTTCTTTTGTGATGTCCATTCCACATACAACATGATTATTTCTGAAGAGACCGCAATCTCAGAACAAAGAAGTCCCGAGACCTTCGCAGAAACCGCTAGCTTTCAACTCCACGTTCCTCAAATGGCCACTTGTCACTGCGGGGAACGTGTGTTATATTTCCTGCGCGCAAAGGCACCTGCAATTTTTCGCTTTCTTTCACATACCTGTTGCCAACTTTATACACGGCCCCCTCGAAGTTGCACAGCACCGACAAGCGGCCGAATTGCCGATTGTTCTCCATTTGTTACCCTTACTCTTCTCTTACTCTTACTCAATGCACCGCAGACGATATGGCGCCACTATCTCCGAACAAACTTCCAACTCGAAAACACAGAAACACAAAACAAAGGAAGAGTAGCATCTACGTCAGCATGCTAAAATAAAGCGTAACATCAAAAGCAAAAGCAAAACGCGGGAAACAAAAGCGACCGCACGCATTCTTCCACGCCGGGACCATAGGAGGGCTTAAGAACAAAGCGCTGTCCACTGCGAGCGGACATGGGATGCGGGCTCGGAACATGCGGGCCTAGTGCCGGACTCGGAGAGTCCTACGAAAAAGAAGACTATTCCTGTCCACCTATGTACTCTCGCTTAAGCGTGTTGCTACATATCTATTTTTTTTTCTCTCTCGGAGGCTTTCGCAACATTGCCGGGTCTTTTGTGCTACCAACGCATGCAACAGCCACCTCCTGCGTCCTCCATGCCATCAGACGTCGCGAGCTACATGTCGTACCTTTGTTGCGTACTTCCTCTCAGCAACGGCTATCGAACGGTGTACTAACCAAAAAGGCGAAGCCATAGTTTCTTTCACTGTTCGTCTCCCTTACTTTCCCAACACGTTGCCACGTGTCAGCGTGTTGGCCGGCGCCGCCGTACGATAGAGTGCCGGTGTCATTCGAGCCCTTTGTTCTGCTCGCTTCCACAACCAACCTGCTTGTAGTAGCCTTGCCATTAACAGCTGCCGTCTATGGGACGCACCAAAACTTGTCGCCGAGTTCCCAATTCCCGCAGAAGATGCGTGAAGCTATTGAGGCGGACAAGGAGTTTCATTTGCTACACGGGAAGCGTAGATGCACCATATACGCCAATGACAGCGACGAGTCCCAACTTCTGCGGCTTACGAACTCGGTGCGCAAACTGCCGGTCTCGGGCGTTGCCCTTTGACAAGGTTATACTGAACCTTCATTTTGTACTAGTTTTTTTTCTTTTTTTTTTCTTTTTTATCGTGATCATGAAACATATTCTATAACAGTTGTCTTCGTTTGTAAAAGAATCCTATGCGTACGTTTTGTTTGTCAGCTTGTTTTGTTTCACTGTTTCATTGTTTGTTTGTTATGTTGTCATTCGAAAACAATAGTCAGTTGTAAAACTCGTCTGAGAATGTTTTGTGTCCTCGTGAAGCGTTGCACGGCGTTAATGTCCCGCCACCGCATCCGCAACTGTCCCCAGAAAAAGAAAGGCTCGTGCCAGCAAACAGCGCAGCGCACGGTCAAAAATAATAATAAAAAAAAAAGGCAGTGAGGGGGGAGAGAGGTAAGCGCTCGGTCGGCGTGCTCGCGATTTTTTCACGCGTGCACGAACAGTACCACTTCCGCAGCATCAACCGTCAGACAGCGTTCCACGCAAATTGTCTCTCGGAGGCGATGCGGATCGGAATACGACTTTCCCCCTGGTCAATCACCCCCCGGAGCCCTTTCATCGGCGAGTCATAAACGCGAGGAGAAGGCACGGAGCAAGTAGGGAGAAAGGAAGGCTACGATGGACGATAACACGAAAGAATGGCCGCCGCACCGCGAGAGGGCGTGCGCGAGATTGAGCTTCGTCGATTACGAGAGTACGGTCGAGAACAAAGCCATACTCCCGACATTGAGCGGCACGACGATTATAATGCGGGTCCCCTTATATCCGCACGGGGACTACACCTGGCAATGCGCACGCACTTTTTGTGCATCTTCCCGCGTTTTTCTTTCGTTTTGTTCGCCGACCGCGACATTCAGCGGGACTTCTGAACAGCGCAGGCGTAATTCCAGCACGCAGCTTGTTTGAACAGTTCAACCCTCTCGTTCGTAAAAGGCTTTTGCGCGACGGTGACATGTCAGAACAGTGTTAAGTTCGTGGCACCCGAGAATTTCGTTGAAAAAAGAGGAGGAGGGAGGGGCTGAACGAACTTGAGTTTGTTGTTATGGCTTCACGACGAAAAAAAAAAACAGTAGGACAAATGGGACAAGAATTTAGTAGACCACGATTGGCGACAACGTTTACGAATGAAACCTGCCATCTGCTTAACTAACATGCAAAGCAATTCTCTCAAAGAGCTCCTATCTATCTATCTATCTATCTATCTATCTATCTATCTATCTATCTATCTATCTATCTATCTATTTTCGATAGATAGATAGATAGATAGATAGATAGATAGATAGATAGATAGATAGATAGATAGATAGATAGATAGATAGATAGATAGATAGATAGATAGATAGATAGATAGATAGATAGATAGATAGATAGATAGATAGATAGATAGATAGATAGATAGATAGATAGATAGATAGATAGATAGATAGATAGATAGATAGATAGATAGATAGATAGATAGATAGATAGATAGATAGATAGATAGATAGATAGATAGATAGATAGATAGATAGATAGATAGATAGATAGATAGATAGATAGATAGATAACCAGTTAGCTACCTCTCCATCTGTCAAATTGGGTATACATATACATACATGTATCTACCTAGCTATCTATATGCCTTCTCTTTCACTCTCTCATTCCATCAACCTATCTGCTGCCCATTGATCGCTATCTCTCTGTCTGTCGAATTTTCGTTATTTTTATCTCGGGCATCGGCGCGGCAGCGTCCGCCGCGCGCCACGAGGCAAACCCAAGTCGACACCCAAATCCTCCATTTCCCTCTTTCCTTAAGCCAGCTTCTCGCTTCCCTCTTTTATTTCCTTTTCCGCCATCTTTCCTCGTTTGTCGACGGCTACACACCCTGTGTCGTGTGAACCAGGAGTTCCGAGAACAAAGCGCTTGTCCTGCACAAGTGGACATGTAATACCGAGGACATACACGTACGCGCGCTGCCATAGATCCTTCGAAGCCCCCGACCGACTTCGTCTCTCTGGACCTTCTTTGCGTGTTCCCTAGACAGCAACACCCAGCGAAAAAAAGAAAATGACAAGCAAAAAATAAGAGCACACATGAACGAGAGAAATCGCAGCCGAGACCCTAATCCTGTCCTCCCAGGTCACCTTCTATTTCTGTTTTTTTTATTTTTTATTTTTGTGTATGTGTGTTCCCGTACGTGTTTTTGATCATTTTCCTTCGCTTCCGAGACAGGGGTCGCCCCTTCGCCCCCCCCCCCCCCCCTCTTCTTTCTTCTTTCAACCCCTTGCGCGATGTTTGTTTTGATCCTGTGTATCTTCGTTGCCCGTCTTGCATCCGCCGTGCTAAATCCTTCGGTATACCAGTTCGGACACCATGAACTCAGTGTAGCTCTTGCCCCAGCGACTCCCTAATATGGTGCAGTGGTCGCGAAAGCTCTGCAGCATGTGTCGTCCACAGTACCGAGTGTCTTAGGAATAGCGCGTTAGAAATTTCCGTAAACCGTAAGAACATGCGATGATTAGGCGACTTAATCCAGATTGATTTTACCGAACGGGCGTACAGATTATAAGCTGACTGGATGTAGTATCGTTTGACTAGTAATTACGAACTTTACACAAATTAAGGCTGTAAGGAAAATGGTCACAGTTTTCACGGAATTCATTTGCATGACTTTAAGCCGAGCACTTTATAACCAATTCTAGACATGAAAAAAAAATGTTGACGCTAATAGTATCTGCAGTGTAATGAATTCCGGCCAGTTTGACCAGGGATAACGAAAATGAACTGCTGGTGAGCGCAGCTACCACGCCCTTAACTGAAGCCCATGAGTGAGGTGAACGTTGGCGCTTCACTGCCTGACAAGCAAGCAGCGAGCATTTTTAATTCAAGCGACAATCTCTTACATCGCTCGCGTATATAGTTCGCTAACTCCCGCAAAAAATGCAAACTTTTGTTGCCGCGAATTCGTAGAGAGCTTTAGCTTGTGCCTACAAGTACCTTGCACGTGACGTCACTAACGCAGCTTCTAACCGTGATGGTTCTCCAAGATGAGACTCCTAGGATGACATCAGTGTATCATATGGACTGTCGGCAGTGATTATGGTACAGTGACGCCGCCGGTACCCGCCGGTAACCTGCTTACACGGAAAAAAGAACGCTTAGGAGAGGCGTCTGCCCTACCGGCTCTGTTGGAGAGCGTTGGAGCCGCGCGAGACGCCAGCAGATGTCACTGCTCACCGTGATGGTTCACCAAGATGGCGCCTAGGACGACGTCAGTGCAAGCCACCCATACGTATTAGCTCTCACAAACAACACTGATAGCGACAACAGTTCTCACGCACCCGAGCGTAACCTCGTTAAAAGCTCAAAGTTTTAAGAAGGATGGGTGCCGCATTCGAAGTTAATAGTGTTCGCGAATATTCTCTAGTTTTGCGCTAACACATAGCTTATATATGCGTGCCTTAGCAACGCCATCAATACAGTTTATTTTTCTTTCAGAGTAACTTATCAAGCGACGTAACTACAACACGCTAGTTGTACCAACTGTTCTGGACGGGTTTCTCTTTTAACACTATGCACACTTTTCCAAGCATTCCAAGCATACCTAATAAGAGATTAAAATGAAATTGACTGAAGCGTGCGCTACAAGTACTTCCAAAATTAGGGACGTATGTGTACTGCGCGCCTCTCGACTACTACCCGGCTCGTCCCGTAACACTGTCAGTACAGCACAGAATTGCAGAACACGGTGCGTCCGAGATCGTATCGTGTTTTCTCATCATCGCTCGTGATCCGGATTTAGTGGCCCGTATGGACTCCCGGACTCCTCGACAAACACGCGAGAAGGTCCGAGCGAGCTACACGTAATCTATTTGCACACATGCGCGTAGAACGATAGAAAAGAAAAAAGAAAAAGCAGCGACAAAGATCGAAGTAAAAACAACAGCAACAGTATCATCCGTACAGTATGTTACTCTGTAAGCTAACTCGAAACGAGGAAACTGGGGAAGACAAAGCGCGGGAATTTGAGCCACAGAGAGGCAAGTTCTAGCACAAGAAGAAATTACTAAGCAGTACACGGGAGAGCATGAACACCACAAGCCAGCTTTCGGCGAGATATTGTGAAACAGCCACCCCTTGGATGCTCACAGACGCGCGTTTCGTTTTTTTTTTTCTTCTTTTTCTTCGTCTTTCATCTGTCTCACCACATCCTTTAACAGTCCCAGAATTAGGATATAAAAAAAAAGAAAAAAAAACAAGATACCGAAATTTGCCACAGCGTTTGCGGCAAGAAAACCACTACAATCGTTTTTTTCTGTTTTTTTTTCTGTACTGCCCAGTTCGCTAGAACTATGCTTAAGGATTTAAAAAAAAAACTGGTCCAGTTGCTAAGCAAACGTGCGCACACCCATAGGCACCACGCACACGCACGCACGATCGTCCATAAACGCGCACAAACACTAACTCACTAACACAAACCGATCGCACAAGCACACACGCTCGCGCAAACGCGCCCGCGCAAGCACACCCAAGCGCCCGGACGGGCACCCAGTAACAGACACAGGCGGAACAACACGCAGAAACAAGCGGGCGAGACTCCGCCATTGCTAAAGAAATCTGAAAAGATCTTGAGAAAAAAAAATCAGAGCTGTAGGAAACGGCAGTTGACGCCAAACTAAACAAGCTCACGGCAGAGAAAGGAGGCAGCAGAACAAAGAAGACAGCCGGACATCCGGGAACCGCGTACGCTGATGCGGCGAACCCTTCGCGTTTCTCTTTTCTTTCTTCCTTTCTTTCTTTGCACGCTTTTCGTTCCCGGGTTAGGGTTATCGGGGCATTCCTCGCTCTAGCTTTGCCAGAGAATATCTAAACATGCCGAGTAAAACAAGTCGCCGCTGAATACTTCAGCGGACCAAGCTGGCTTACAGAGGAAGAAAACTCGCAAACAAGCAAGTCGCGACTGGACTGGACGGATTGTGTCTCGTGTAATCTTTTTGTCCCCTCCTTCCGGCGTAGCCTCGTGCGCTGTTCTCGGATCAGCGTAAATAACATTCTTACCGCCGATTCTCAAACACTAGCAAGAGCGTGATCGACAAATACGAAAATGCGAAGGGATAAGATGTGTGTGTTTGTGTGCGTGTGTGGGGAGGGGGGGGGGGAGAGAAAAAAGACGAGTGACCGGAAACGACTCGCTTTTCCCGTGTGTCGTTAGCTAGGAGGAAACTGCAGCGGACTTTCAATTTACCCTTTCCCTCTTTTCGTGTTCGATTTCCTTTCATCATTTCATGCTTATCTGTTGTTCGTTGTTGTCGTTGTTTGATTTTTTTATTTTTTTTTATGAGATGCGAGCACTCCCCGGTTGCCTGATAAGAGTACAGATAAAGAGTTCCCGTTTACTGAAGACCCGCTTGGTTTGTTGATTTCCTGTTTTTCGTTTTCTTCTTTGTTTCTGTAGTCATAGTATTGAGAAATAAGAAAGTATTGGATATAGTCAAGTATCGATATGTCACAGATCGGTGCCGGGCTAAAATATCATTATCTCGCGTTCTCAGAAATTAGGATGGGGCTAAGGGGGAAAAAAAAGGACAGGTAATTCCCACCTGGGGAATTAATGATAAGTTTCTAGATAGTCGACAAAATGAAGAATTCCACGAATTGATATCGCCAACAAGTTCGCTGAAATATAGCGCGCTTGGATGATCGCTGATTGAAGTATTTATTTGCAGAAAAAAAAACATCAAAAGAAGGCAAAAGCACAAACTATTAGGGCATGAACAATAATAAAAATTACGTATGCATTACCGGTAACTTCACCGCAACGTCAACACTATAATAGAAAGCTGTTTCACATCACTGTTGCAATTTGGCTAAAGCCGGACATTCCTCTGAAACAACGCCTAAAATTCACGAGAATATTCTATATCTTCCCGCAACTTCAATGAAATTACCAAAAAATGCCTGCGACTTCCACCCCCCTTGTAAAAAATAAATGAATTATTTAATTAAATCTATTTACACTGAAATCGTATTCCCTGCCATTATTATAGTAAAATACCTACCTAAATACTGCACAAAATGTCAAACGACAGCACTGACACACACAAACGTACGCAAATGGGACAGCACAAGTACACACGCAGGCGCAGGCGTGCAAACACTCACTCACTCACTCACTCACTCACTCACTCACTCACTCACTCACTCACTCACTCACTCACTCACTCACTCACTCACTCACTCACTCACTCACTCACTCACTCACTCACACGCGAACGCGCTCACATGCATCCGCATGCGCACACAGACACACAATAAGATTCTGTGTCGGCTTCCCCTCAGCAAACGTTATTGCCAGGTGAAGCCACCTTTGCAGGCAAGATGGACTCTCGCAAGTACAGCTGGAAGCGTTACATCTCTCTCTCTCTCTCTCTCTCTTCGATATTTCCTACGATGTTCGTTCATCGAAGTACAGAGAAACTAAATAGTACGAAAGAAAGGAAAATATATAGAGTTACGCAGAACCGAAAAATAAAAAAAAATCTTGCAACTGTCGCGATACCGACCGAAGGCGGTTGCTCGCGCGGTTCGCCCGGAAATGGGAAAACACGTAATCTATTTTTCAAAAGACGACAGAGGAATTGACGCCGCAGTGACGCCGCCACCCAGCCTCCCGGGCGCTTGCCACCGGACTGACGTACGGAAACGCTTCCTTCGCCGTGACCGCCTCCCTATACGACGCGAGCGGCAAAGCGAGAGAAATGCATTCGCAAGCCGCCGCCGCCCCTCGAACGCAGCTAGAAGTGTCTAGCTTATGGCACACGCGAAAAAAAACAACAAAGTAATGATACCCGAGGAATGGAAAAATAAAGGCAACATCTCTTTCGACAAATAAATGATTGCGCCCCTTCGTCTGCCATTTCCTTCGAGAAACCGCCATAAAATTGGGTTTTCGCTTCGCGGAGAGAGAAAAAAAAAAGCCTATATAAGGCCATCACGACTTTCTTTGAAGACAAGAGTTTTGGCAGTGAAGAAGTGCAAGGGGGGGGGGGGGGGGGTGGAGCGGAGGCACGAAGGAATGAGAGAAACACACACAGATGCCCGCCACTCAGGTTCCTGTGCTCGTTGCGAAAACTAAGCTGACGTGCGCAACACAATTGGGCAGGTTCGCGTAATGCCTTCTTTCGTTCTTTCTCTCGAAACGAATCAACCGATGCGTTGTGCGTTTTCTGAAGCTGATGGGAGAATGTTTCCCCAAGAGGAACTTTCGATGCTGTAGTGCACGAACTATCGCAAGAACTTGCTTAAGACACAAAATAAATTTAGAAGCGCAAATCAGTAACGAGAAAGAACTTTGTATAGGAAATTTCGTTCTCTCGCACGACTTCCCTTACTTTCCCTACCACTGCCAAGCAGGCCTGCCAGCCGAGGCTGGAGTCGATTCCGCGATGCCAATTTACTTTAGGTTGCGTCTTACGAGAACGTTTGACGAACTAGGCTGTCTCTGCGCCAACTGCATTAACGTCAAATCCTTACGTGTTTTCTTTCAGCCTTTATCTCTCGTGATGAGAGCTGGAAGATTTGTCCGAACGGATATTAGCGGAAAAGGGAACGTCAAACCGATTTGGTAAGTTTATCTGTAAGAAATTATGCCACGGTGACTTATATTTCTGACAAAATGACGACGATGAGCGCGTGCTCCCGCGATTCATTATGAGTCAGATACCGTCGATATAATAGTTCGATCACGAGTTGCACTCGGCTGCTGCGCCTACCGTAGTTCTCGCAAATTACTCGGTATAAGCTACTCTACGGTATAGAGCCTGGTCGTCGTATTACGTTTGCCGCACTGACGTGCTCTTGTTTGCGTTGTCAGTCGCGGGTATGCGAAACTGCTCTATAACGACAACTCAAGCTGCTGCAGTACTAGCTTATTGATCAAAAATGGCATGTAGGTTATTCTGTAGAGAAATGAAATCAAGCTAAATCTTTACATATTTACAATTGGACGCCTGAGGCCACTTTTGTGTATGTCGGCTTCTTTACTCGAAAGATTTGTTTTTCAGCCTTGCGCGAGCTTTATTCGCCTGTTTTCTGCTTTAAGCGAACTCCGCGCCTTCTCTGAGTAATCATGACAGCGGAATGTATCAGCGCGCGCGTGCGTATTTGCATGTGGGTGCCTTTGTGCATGCATGTGAATGCGTGCGTTCGCTGGCTCGTGTGCGAGCGGACGTGTCTGTCGACAAGCATATGAACGCCTGCCTGCGTGTGTGCATGTCTGTGTACATGAATACTCGTAACCGCGTGCGAGACTTGGGCTTGCGTGCGTGCGTGCGTTCTTCTGCGTTCCAGCTAGCCCACAGCTAAGGCCGTACAGGTTCCCGTGGCCATGCATCGCATACGAGAAGTGACGGCTGGTCAGTGTACGCATAAATAATTTTGTCTCAGACTTTCTTCACCATGCCATGCGAATACAAACCTTGCATGAAAGATCCCCCCCCCCCCCCCTTACCATCACCCACACCCCACTCAGCGCTCTGTATTCCTAAGGCTGGTCCCACGGCACCAGAAGCACTTCGACTGCAGAATATTTCAAACACGTTACGCCGCAGGAGCGTCGTCTCGGCCCCAGGAGAGTATGCGGCGTGCAGTAACCACGCGGGCTACATTAGCGGAGCATTACGCCACGGAGCCAAAAGCGCTCGGTGGTTCCTCATAAGAGATCCATCAACGGTGCCCGCCACCGCGCGGTCTCGGCGGTAAGCGTTCCCCGAATAACTTAACAGCGAGAAAATGGCGGTGCATCAAATGAACGAACACCGGCGTGTACCAAAAAGAAGCAAAAGGCAAGACCTCCCACAAAACTGAAAGCGTGACCTTCCGATGGAACAAAGGCAGGAGGAGACGCTTAAGACATTTGCTGATTTAGATTTTTTTTACTCGTCGCACAACTTTACTCGTGGCAAAAGCGGGAAAAGTTTTGATGGTTGAAATCATTTCGTTGCTTAAGAACGGTGCAAAGGTTCCCAGTCGAAAACACTCGCCCGTTCCTGATAAGCGATCCATCAGCGGGCGATGCTGCTTGCACCGACGTTGCAAGCGGGCAACTTCAACGCAGTATCTTAATAGCGATGAAATTACAGATGATAGAACGATTATGAAAAAAAGTAAAACAGAGACACTGGTAACTGACAGCGCGACCTTTCTATGTCAAAGAGAGGCGTGCAAGTCTTTTAAAGGCTTGCTTAGCTGTTGTCTTTCCAATCCCCCTCCTTTTCGGCATCAGAGCGGAACTTCTGGGCAGGTGTTCAGAAAACGTTTCTAGCATAAACGGTTGACCTCCGTCACGCAGATCACCTCATTACACAATTTAAGCGTGCCCGGTATTCCGGCAACCGGGGGCGGTTTGCCGAATGAGCGGGGGGCGTAAGCGTGAACGGCCGGGGTGGAGGCACCACTCTGTGGCACAGAGCTCAGCCAGACAAACATACATAAAGCTAATATTTTAGTAATCCAATATGTTCTGTTTCGCTGCTGGTGTAAATTTCCGGCACCGGCGCCACCATCGAAAATTTACGCCAGCAGCGAAGAAGAATGTACTTGTCTCTCTGTTTTCTTTGTCGATCTTTGCGCCACCTGATGGTTCCACCCCTCCGACAGCTCACGTTTACGCCCCCGCCCATCCGGCAAACCGCCCGCGATTGCCGGAATGCCTGACCCGCTAAAGCTCTCTAATATCATGCCGATATTTATCGTGACTTGCGAGCGCCAGAACGACGTCAAAAATGAAAAAAAAAAAGATATTGCGTAAGAGAAGCTTTAAATGGAAAATGAGACATCCACCCAACTCTTCGCCTAGCGGGTTTTCGCTGAACTATTATACTTCAAGAGAAGCTTTGCGCACGAAAACACGTTTCCTCGGTAATTATACCTTCAAGTCTATATATATACAGCGAACGCATTAGACTTTCAGAAAGGGATCTGGGCTGTGAGCGGTAGTCCGAAAACTGTGAGAAAGTAATGACGCCTTATCTTGTCGGTAGACCATTAGCGCTGCAGCCGAGGCAAAATCACTCGGCCAGAACGATCTACGTCATCACTGCTAGGGATGAATTGCGTTTGGTGCAGCAAACGACGTGTAACGAACCCGCGAACCGATGTGCCGTAGGAAGAAACTAATGCTTTTTAAAAAGAAAAAAAAATGAAACAAAAAAATGAAAGAAACAATTATTTCCTGCGTAGGAAATAAACCGTTAAACTTGTATATAAATATACCGTTCCCCCTAAGTGTCAACTTCATCGCTTGAACACGTACACCGAACATCGCTTATCATCGTTTATCACATGTGTATATACACGTTTGTCCCGTCGCACAGCGACTTGGTAAAATTGCCGAAAATGTTATCGTGTTACATCTTTTTTCAGGTAATAACACGGCAAGTCTGTGAATACATTTCTTTTCATGCCTTTAAGCACCTACGTTATTGGTCAGCAAACAACGAATCGTGAAAAAAACGAAAATGTGAACCCCTTTATTTCGTTGCGAGAGTAGTAGGCCTACTTCAAGGCCATCGAAATGGTGACTAAAATTTTTAAAAATTTAAAAATTAAATTATTGGGTTTTACGTGCCGAAACCACGATCTGATTATGAGGCACGCCGTAGTGGAGGACTCCGGAAATTTGGACCACCTGGGGTTCTTTAACGCGCACCTAAATCTAAGTACACGGGTGTTTTCGCATTTCGCCCCCATCGAAATGCGGCCGCCGTGGCCGGGATTCGGTCCCGCGGACTAAAGTTTT
This sequence comes from Dermacentor silvarum, assembly GCF_013339745.2. NCBI lineage: Eukaryota > Metazoa > Arthropoda > Arachnida > Ixodida > Ixodidae > Dermacentor > Dermacentor silvarum. The sequence continues at coordinate 53,825,308 of NC_051163.1, forward strand.
AAAAAATAATAATAATAACTTCTGGGGTTTGACGAGCTACAAGTACGATGTGATTAAAGGATCACCGTACTGGGGGTCTCAGGTTAATTTTGGCCACCTGGTGTTCTTTAACGTAACAACGAATGCACGATACACGAACTTTTTTTTTTTTTGCATTCTGCCCCCATCTGAATGCAGCCGCCGCGACCTGGATCGACTACGCGGCCTAGATGTCAGCCAACACCACCTAAGGCAGGTGGTGTTGGCTCATAGATCGCATGACGTCATGGACCGGAGTGCGCACAAGGCGTGTGCACTCCGATCCATGACGTCATGCTACCTGGCCCGACTGCCATGGAATCTAATGGAGATGCTGCCGAGTAAGCCGCGGCGATTTCGAAGTCACCGCTTTCGTCCCGCCAATCTTGGCAATGGAAATTTCGGGCATACCAGCGTGACGTCATAAAACAGAGTGCACATGTATTGCGCCATCTAGGTGACGTTGGCTCAAGGCAGCGCAACGTCATAACCAGTGTGCTACCGCGTCGGATGTCGAAACACTCACTCACCGAAAACCAGGACAGCCCGAGTAAGCCGGTTCAGGGAAACCGACACCGCAGCGACTATGTGTCGTAACCGTATAAAGCCAAGCCGCAATCCAGCCAGCGCACGCCACAAACGTATAACTTTTGCAGCAAACACACGCTGGGCGTAACTGAAGGTTATTCGCTGGCCCTTTGCGAGCAGTTGCAATCAAGTCTGCAAACAGCTGCGGCGAATATGGTGCACTCTCAAAGGACGATAGTGCAAGAAACGCGCTCACCTTCACAATATGTCGCGTGCCGTGTGCCGAACACTTCAAGATAACGAAGCTATGGGCCATCGAAGTTAACACAATAGATAGCTTTCACTTGACATCACGGGAGCCATATTCAGACATATATATTGACAGCTTCCACTGTGCTTATCAGTGTGCAAGTGGATCACGTTAAAGCGTAACTTCTCGCCGTGCTACAGCACTCCAACATGGAAGCCAGGATGACGTCAGTGCGAACCATCCAAAGCCTCTCTACCCTTCTTTTTTGTTCTTTCGTCGTGAGTATTTTTTTTTCCCCGTACTCGTGTTGTTGCGTTTCGCTCTACCTTCGTATGTCATAAAACCGAGACCGCCTGCTTCGCAAAGTCGCAATCTTAAAACGAACGCCTTCCACAGGAAGACCTATAGCTTTGTTGCCGAGAAAAACAATGCGAAAAGCTCGCCTCCGACGCGGCCGCGCCGCAGGCTCGAAATAGACGCCGAGTTGTGACCCGAATGACGCACGTGCGTGGACTCATCCAATTTGTCACGGCGCTATCTGGTGTGTCCTTGTTCCTCTTCATTTCGCCCACTGCGTCTTAGCCAATGAAATAACGAGTAACAGAACTCTCTGCAACCACCCCGCGGGCAGTCGCAGTCAGAAACGCACACTTCTGCGAAAGACCATCGTAACGGTTTTGTGTAATTTTTTTCTCTTTTTTTTTTGTGCGCTTAGGATACGCCTGTACTGTAGCACAGTGTGGAGTTTTGCTGACCGCTACACAACAATCGCTCCCTATTGTGCCAAGCTCTCAAAGTATTTTTTTTTCTGTTGCGAGAACTTTGCGGGACTGTCGTCGAACAAAGCATCGTGGGCATTGTTCGAGCACGTTCACGTGAAGTTCGAGACGCCCTTCTCTGCTGGCCGTTTGCCACGCGACTTACTTTTCCTTCTTTCTTTATTTTCCCGAAACGTACACAGCGATGTGACTGCCGATATAACAAAAGACAGGTGATCGAAACAAGCGGTGATGGACTTCCGCATACCCTAACGTCGGCCAGCGCCGCTTCGAAGCCACCGGCGCGAAACGCAGACGTGGTTCTCGCGCCATAGCACATCCGCTAGCTTTCAAACGATTGAAGCATGGCCTCCGTGATTGCGCGCTGCGCGTCGCCGAATCTCTGAGGCCGAGGCTAGAGAAGGAAACGCATTGAGTCTGGCAGTGGCCACGCTGCTCGGATTTTCGCGCTCGGCGTTACCATATCCGCTGTCGATGATTTAGGTACAGCCTCCGAGGTAAGAGAGTTTCACGCCACCAGAGCTCGGAATCCATGACAGTGATGTGGAACAACGCCGGTTGTCACCGAGGAAAACTTGACGACCTGGTTTTATGCCCTGGAATCACTTCTACACGTGCAGAGGTCGTTAGATATTAGATAGTGAATTATTAAAGAACGAGTGGCCAACACGGACGAGGCCATTGCGTTGGCCACGTTATTGCGTTGGTCACTTGGGCAAGCAGTGCGTTGGCCACTTGGGCAAGCGTTTATTGGACACCGAATAGCGGTCGAACCATATTAGGGCGCGTTCTCATTCGGAAATACTGGTCGATGTTTTACTCAAAAATGGGCAGCAGTTAGGCATACCCACTACAGCGTCTTATATGTCTGCTCGGCTTAAGAGGCTCGGCTGAAACTTTCGCTTTGATGAGTTTAAGACTCGTAACTCTTGTCCGCTCATTCAGCAATGACCTCGGTCTAAAGTTTGAACGAGCTTCTTAAATGGGTAAAAGAAACAGCAGTCACATTGCTCTGTCAACATGTTTGTGTCAACCTAATTTTACTAGAGGCTATGCAAAAACGAAAGAAAAAAAAAAGAATCCCAAGTCCGCTTGCATGTTACAGTCGTCTTTTTCTATACGAAAGCGGCCGGCCTACCAAGCGCGAAACCAAATCAAATTGACTTTCGGATAGACACGATTCACGGGTTATTACGCAGATCGCAAAAAAAAAACATCATCACGCTTTCCTCAAGAAATGGCGCGAAGAAAGCAACAGCCATAACAATGTAAAGCAACGTGACTCTGCCTTAACCCAACAAAAGTTGGCGTGACGGCGCGCACACATGCTCATAAGCACATACACACACATACCGAACACACACGCATCTCTCTCTCTCTCTCTCTCTCTCTCACACACACACACACACACACACACACACACACACACACACACACACACACACATGAGCACGCGCTTCTTGCTCGCGCACAAACAGGCAAGCAAAGAAAGAAACGCCAAGAAGCTTAAAGAAGCTCGAATGGAGGGACTAAACATCCAAAGTGACGCACGGATAGCAGCCGTAAACAACGACATTTGTATCGCAGCCCGCAATATGACGCAGAATGAATGTACAGTACGCGCAAAATCTACGCAGAGAGGCTCTCGACGCCGTATGACTTTAGTGACGCGTAAAATAGCTTCCCGCCCCGTCGCCAATGCGCGATGCGGAACGAAACAAAAAAATATCTTAACACTAAGGGGCAGGGAGATGGCAGGGATGGACGTCGTCGCTTCCCCAGCGACCTAACCGCATGATTTACAAGCGAGACAGTTCATTAAACTGACGCGGAAGACGGTCAACGCACGCTTTCGCGATCTGCTATCTGTCGGGACGAGCGCGGGTATAGGAGTTGAAGTCTAGGAAAGTTGTACGTGCGTGTGCGTGCATGAGTAAGAAGTGGATGGTCTGCGGGAAGTGTTTGGAATCGTTATTATAGCTCACGGCTCAGCGACCGCGCGCATACGTACATATTACGTCCAGCACGCGCTGCATTAAATAGAAAAAAAAAGAAAGAAAGGGGCGGGATGGGAAGTTATTGCGCGACCTACTTTCTTTCCCATCACGCATCGTCGCTTCCATTATAGGAGAAGAACATCGCGCAAAATTACAACTGCATAAATTGTACCGCCATATCTCTGGCTCGTGACGCGAGAGTCCCAACAGTGCAGTCCGCCTTTATAGAAGCGTGCAGCGCCTCGCAAGCTATAAGGCGCCAGGGATTCGGCCTTTATAGCGCAGAACGAGTCTGTATCACGCTGTATACATTAAGCATTCTTCTAACTGTGACAGTGTATAGTTTAGTGAGAAGTTCCAAATGGCGTTCGTCGTGACTGCTTGTCCTATCGATTACACTGTCGTCGTCAAGTAGTTGTCCGTATAGCGGCCAACTGCAACTAAATTTCACCTTGACTCAATATATATGAACCTTGACTCAATATATATGAAAAGGAAACCGTCTACATAATAAACAGTTGGTTATAGGAGGCGCATCATGTCTAACTATAACCTTGCGGCAACCGAAGACATGTCAACTACCGTAAAATCAAGATAAATATATACAAATGTACAGTTATTTGCAGAAATCAACCTTGAAAAACATTACAAATGTATCTTCGACGTTTCGGCCGGTGACCGGGCCTTTATCACGAATGGTTAAACATGCGCAACGACAGGTTTTCAACGAAAAGAAGACAGTGCACGGTACAAAATGGTTGCGTCTTCACCTTTTCGTTGCAAAGTAGTAATTGCGCCACCAAGACTACACCCGAAATGTATACGAGAGATGTCATTAGGCATGTTAAACTATTATTGATAAAGGCTCGTCCCCGGCCGCAACGTCGAAAATAAATTTGTTACATTTTTCAAGTGAATTTCATCAAAATAATATATATATATACGTCATTTCCTGTGATCGATCATGACGGCTTCTCTCTCAGTTTAGGCATCAAAAACGTCTACATTCGCGAGCTTCTCGCGGTGCACCCACTCGTTTCCTCTTAATCACCTTCCACATAGGATGCACTCAGTAAGTGGGACATCTTAATTAATCTCACTTCACATAGGCTCCACCGACCAAACGAAACATATTTGCAAGATGTTCCACATACTAAGCCGACTCTGCGTGGAACGAAACAAAGAATGTGTTTGAAGGGTAAAAATTTGCACTGAAGACTTCGCTATGCCTACACTGCCAGAAACTTTTTTTTTTTTTACGCGGTCAAAAATTACGTTTCACTTGGGCTCTAACACGTCCTCGTCGTTAGACAACCTCCTCAGTTTCACCCCTTTCACCATATAACGAAGAAAATCGAAGCTTTGTCCACCCCAGCCGCTGGCGTTCGAATTCATGCCCTTTCGGCAATGTGCGGTTGAGCGCTTGACTACTTGCCCTCATTCCAACCCCTATTCCCACTTCCCCAGTGCAGGATAGCAAACCGGGAACTTGCATTTGGTTAACCTCCATGAATTTCCTAGTTCTCTCTCTCTCCCTCTCTGAGCGGTGGATGCGCGCGAATGCGCAGTCTCGTAGCACTGATGCTGCCGAATGAGCGCGGACCTTTGAGTACTACGCTGACTCCGAGAGTGGTGACGTTTGCACGCGAATTTCAGAGGCCAAGCAGGGAAATAATATACAGCACAGGACGAAGACGCGGTTGTGTGCATCGCGAAGTCCAAGTAGAGAGAGCATTATATGCCCCATTACGCGAAAATCTATCGTCATCGGCATGACTGAGCGATGGTACAAAAAATGACTGTCGGCGCAAGGAGTAAAAAAAAATTATGCGTAAGTGTCAAATGACCCATTGAGCGAAATGCAGCTTCCCTAACGTGAAACCTGGGGAGGCGCGAAGCATGCAGTGATGTATACCGCTAATGGGCTCACACTGCCTTAAGCAATGGCTCATAACCCCGTAAACGCCACCTCCCCATTACGACTACAGAAAAGACGTGAAATTCTACCCTGGAATGATGAGTGGAAACGCAGCCAGCTGTGGAAGACGACGACGACGATCGCGGGAGCAGCGGCGTGAGCGTGTGCCGAGCGCGAGCACGAGCCGCTTGCTTTTCTGTGACGACGACGACAGGAGACGCCGACAGCCCGAGCGCAGAGCGCGTGATTGCACCTCCCACCGCGTGATTGCGCGTGATTTACCGTAACGACAACGACAGGAGACGCCGACAGCCCGAGCGCATAAGGTGCTTCGCACCTAAAAACGTGGGCAGCTTGCACTAGTGGTGCAAGGCTGGAGTAAGCAGCCTAGCTGGTGATCGACCTAGCGGCTTCCAGGTTTTATTAGGTTGGCTAAGCTTTGCTCGGAAATGATAAGTGCTTGCTAGGCACCGTATTCCGAATCGGCTCGCCGCCGACGCGCAGATTCTCGCTTGGCCACCGCTTCAAGATGAGCGGCTTCTTCTTCAGGTGTACGGATCTTCTTTGGTCGTCCCATGTCAAGGCTACATGTACTCGCCACAGTGTCAACGAGAATTCTACCGCCGTCGCGGCGGCTCCGAGCTTTATCACCTGGGTGACGTCACGGCCAAGGTGCGCCTCCACACTTGCCTTGGCGTGGCTGGTCGAAATCTGCCGAGCCGCCGCCAGAGGCGTCTGCTGCAGTCACGGACACCACCCGCGTTCAGCGCGAACGCGGGGAAACGCAGACGGCGTCAGCAGCAGCTCTGCGCGTTGCCTCGTTGGTGCTGCTACAATTTTTTTCTCTTTCTACTCGCTCTCTCATTTGTGTCATGTCCCTCATCTCATGTCACGTCCCATGTTAAGGCAAGATGTGCACGACACGGAGAGGAGGCGAAGCACACGCCGCTCCGCGAGGTCGTTGCTAGGCAACGCGCGGTGACGTCATCGTTCAGCGAGGTTTTTTTTTGTACATGCTCCACGAACTGACGGTCGGCTTAAACAGCTGCGCCGTTAAAACACGGACAAGAAATGCTCGGATTGACGTCAAAATTCTCAGGGATGTTCCTGTAAACAAAGTAAATTAATGGCTTTGAAAAGGAAATTTGGTACATTTCGGTCTGGTCGGGAATGGAAGCCGGGCCTCCGGGTGCGAGACGACCACGCTTGCCCGACGCCGCAGCGGCTCCACGGTTCGGGCTGACTAGGTGTGCCTAGTGCGCGCATCACTGCACACGTCCCGTCGCAGCCATCATCATCATCATCATCATCATCATCATCATCATCAGCCTGTATTTTATGTCCACTGCAGGACGAAAGCCTCTCCCTGCGATCTCCAATTACACCTGTCTTGCGCTAGCGTATTCCAACTTGCGCCTGCAAATTTCCTACTCATCATCCCATCTGGTTTTCTGCCGACCTCGATTGCGCTTCCCTTCTCTTGGTATCCATTCTGTAACCCTAATGGTCCGCCGGTTATCCATCCTACGCATTACATGGCCTGCCGAGCTCCATTTCTTCCGCTTAATGTCAACTAGAATATCGGCTATCCCCGTTTGTTCTCTGATCCACACCACTCTCTTCCTGTCTCTTAACGTTAGTCCTAAGATTTTTCGTTCCATCGCTCTTTGTGCGGTCCTTAACTTGTTCTCGAGCTTCTTTGTTAACCTCCAAGTTTCTGCCCCATATGTAAGCACCGGTAGAATGCAATGATTGTACACTTTTATTTTCAACGACAGTGGTAAGCTCCCAGTCAGGATTTGGCAATGCCTGCCATATGCACTCCAACCCAATTTTATTCTCCTGTAAATTTCTTTCTCGTGATCAGGGTACCCTGTGATTAATTGACCTTGATAAACGTACTCGCAGCCATATGACTGACTAAAGGTGTGGCCTAGTGCGTGCGTCAGTGGCCACGTGACAGCGGGTCCAATGGGGAAGAGGTGGCGCCATGTCCATGAGTGCATAAAATAAAAACATTTCACCAAAAGGACTATAACGATTTCGCATTGCGACACGTAAGCAACCTCAAGTGTCTCTGTCGAATTTTTATTCTTGTCGTCATTGTTGTTGTTGTAACGCGGCGAAGAAGGCACTTTTCATTCATAGTTACGCGATTCACTTTCTTGCATCTGTAACGTCAACTTAAGGCGTTCTCACAAATTGGCTAGTAAAATTCAATTTTATGGTCATTAGCTTCATAGACCTCAGTCTTCTCCAATCCCACATACAGGGTTTGGGCCACAAAATGAGAGGCGAAGAAGAAGAAGAACGCCCGCCGCATGGGTTGTTTCGAAGTGTTGTCAGGAAATTCGAGCTCGACACCGTTGCACGGTGCGTCGATACATCCGACGCCAGGCGCTCATATTCCAGGTAACAGTGCTCTCATGGGTGCACCTGAGGTGTCTGAAGGAAACAGCAGCCAGCATATACAGGCGACGCCCGAGGCTTCGGGTGCGTCGGCAACACCACCAGCCCAGCAGGACGTGTTCAACCAGACGCGACGTGGAGTGGACGCTGAACGAAGCCTCAATACCGGTAAGCCAGGTGAAGAACAGAAGATGGACGATTTGGAGAACAGGTCGACTCTTGCGATGGGGCGTTGTGGCCACGACAACGCGCGGAAAACGGTAATGCAACGGCGATGGTTAACCGAGCTGGAGCAAGGAACTGACACGCACCAGGAATTTCAACGAAGTGTCGCGCCACACGTCGACCGTGGTTATGTCCTTTCTTTCCTGTAAGTCATCACCGCAATGTAAGACTTACATATTCGGTGATCCGGAACATAATTTTCTTTCCTATCTTGCTTAATAACGATATTTCTATAATAGCGCACTGTCATCGCTGAAACGCGACGATAATGCGACAACGTTTGAAAAGTGACTGGCGACGAGCGTTTGACAGCGAGGCGGCTAATAAACCACCAGAACCACCACGCACAACATACGCGTTCCTGAGGCTGTTGGTCAGTAAACCACGCGGAAATTTCGCATTCTCCGTTACAAACTATTCACAGTGGATTCTCGTGCTCACATTTTGTATATAGTATATTACTATAAGGGATGATGAAGTTAGGAAATTTGCAGGCGCAAGTTGGAATACGCTAGCGCAAGACAGGGGTAATTGGAGATCGCAGGGAGAGGCCTTCGTCCTGCAGTGGACATAAAACCTAGGCTGATGATGATGATGATATTCCTATAACGATTCCCGTGTTCACATTTTGTATATAGTATATTCCTATATCGAATCGCAAACGCTTTTTATCTTCCTCTACACTTTTTGTCGCCGTAGACGCACAAAGGCCGAGACCAACTTAGCCGACAGACGTTCACACAGAATGGTACAGGAACTTTCAATCTGAACGTTGCAAGATTGGGCACAGTGGACATTAGGCTTTTCGTTGCTCCATAAATCATCAGACTACAGTAATCAGTCGTGGATCCCTTAAGCGATTAACAATACCATTACGCGTCCTTACAAAACCGAACTTGCGTGTGTACGACCGAGCTCCCTTGAAAAGTTTACTAGACCTATTCATCACATTTTCATTATCGGCCAACCCGCTGTGGTGGCGTAGTGGCTTTGGTGTTGCGCTGCTGAGCACGAGGGCGCGGGATCGAATCCCGGCTGCGGCTGCCACAATTAAATTGGGGCGAAATGCAAAAACGCGCTAGTTCCGTGCATTGAGTGCACGCTAAAGATCCTCAGGTGGTCAAAATGATTTCTCAGTTTCCCACTACGGCGCGCCTTATTACGAGATCGTGATTCTTGCAGGTAAAGATAAAAAGACTTCCCGTGCAGTGAACAAAATTGACAACGCGACTTTTTTCTCGACATACTATATTGATAAGATACGCGACGAGAAGTTGGGATGCACCGTATAGAAGCGTTCGCAACGTATGCACCGCCAAAGGCGAACGGACGTTGAACGCGCGTCCAGAACAAAGAACGACTTCGGAGCCTGGAGCAATCATCGGCGCAGCTGCGCGACCGGCCCCTCCGGGACAGCAGCGCGAGACGCGCTTTTAGGGCGCGTGGCCGGAAGTGACGTCAAGCCAGTCCGCGTGCCGGCCACCGCGGAACTTGGGTCTCGGAACATCGTTCAGAGGAAGTGGAGGAGACTGGAGGGAAACGCAAGACGAGAGCAAGCGAGCGAGGAGGCAAAGGAATCGAGGAAGGGCCGCAGGGGAAGGCGGAAGTGGGAGAGAAGAAGACGCGTACGGCATTTGCGTCACTTCCGGTTTCGATCTGAAGGCACATGCGATAGAGGGAAGCGGCTGGTGGAAAGAGGGTGCCGGAGAAGACACGACACTTGGGGAGGTAAAAGAGCTGAGAGAGATAGAGAGAATGAAATAGAAATACGGAAAATTGGAAGGGAAAGAAAAGGGAAAGCAAGATAAAAGGAGGAGCGGAGCGTTTTGCGCCGGGGTCAACGACCGCCTTTCTTTCGACCGGAGCTCCGAGCGCGGAAAATGTTTTTCACACACACGCACGCACACCCTGACGCTCGTGCGAGCGCCGAGGCTCGTCGTTCCTCAATAGGAAAAGAGAGGGGAAGAAGACGCAGAGACACGCGGAAGGAACAGGGAAGAAAAATCGCCAGGACGATAAGCGCACGAAGGAACGAGTGGGGCGGAAAGAAGGCATAATGCAGCTTTAGGGAGGCGAGAGACAAGGAAGAGGAAGCCAAAAAATGGGTTAGCCGTGGTGCCCCGTCGCCGGGCCCTGTTATTACTCTATATTTTTGCCCCTTTCTAAATGCTCTGTGTCACGTCAATATTAGGGTCGCGTGCCATACGATCATCTCGGGATATACGGACCGATTCTTTGCAAGTAAATGACCCGGGAGAAAATGAAACAAAGATGTGACATTTCGCGCAGATGTGTGCAAACGTTACAGCCTGCAGGCTTGGCTTGCCTTGAGTTGGCTTTCGGGCGTAAAGGGTTGGCGCGCGCTGTAGACGGCGCTGCAACAACGAGAAGTGGGTGAGCTTGAAACGTTGACGGAAAACGGCGTTTCTCGAACATTACACAGCAGTGTCTGGTGTTTGTTGGTTTTCGCGTTTAAACTAAACTGTTGGCATCGCGTAAACACAGATGTCTCTTTGTGTCATCACTTCGACAAAGCAAACGGGAGCGCAGTCCTAGCGATTTTATTTCAATCGCAAAGCGCTGTTCTGATGTTTGTACTGCTTGATATCAAAACATATTTGAGCGGCATTTAGTGCAAGCGTTTTTTAATACAATTAAATGAAAAAAAACATGGCAACGTAGGACTCTTTAGCGCCAGGTATCGCAAATACTCTACTGAGAGATAAATTAAAGAATTCAGTGCCATTCCAGTCCGTGAAGCTAGATGAGCAGCGAAGCTGTGTACGCATGTGGTGATTGACCGTGGCTCCGGTGAAACGTTCCAAGTTTCCGGGATCGTGGCCACCATCGACGGTTCGCATTGCTTTCCGCCTCGCAGTCCTGGCGGGCAGCACGTTTACGCTTGTCGCCCGCGGTTCGCTCATCATCGGTGGTCTCCTTCCGCCGCCGCCGTGCCCATTCCCTTTTCTCCGAGAAACCCCGGATATTTCGGTGGACGCCGCAAGGCGGCGCTACGGTCTCTGGAGCGACGCACAACGGCGCTAAACGCAAACTTCCCATACAAAGGCACACACACGATTGTAGAAGAGCGACTAAGTTTCATTTTATTTTAGAGTCCGGCGCAGCCCAATCGCGGCGCGCGTACTAGCGCGACACACGCGTGGCCACCGGGGGAGAAACTACGTCACGTTATAGGAGAACCCAGGAGATTTCAGTAGGCGTCACAAGATGACGCTACGCTTTGGAGCGATGTACGTTTCAGCCGGCGCCACAAGGGTGCGCTACGCTCCAGAGCGATGTGCGCTAACACTCAAAGATCCTACATATGATATAGGAGAGACTATGACGTTTTTTTATTAAAGACGGATACGCCAATCGCAGCGCGTGCACTAGCGCTGACGCACTGAAGTGGCCGCCGGGGTGAGCTACGTCACGTAATGAAGAAGCAAACCTAATGTCCTGCGAAAAGCGCGGTGTGGTGCACAAGTTTTTTACGATCCCGAAGTTTAAAAACGCCGCCATCCCGACATTTTCATACGACGCCACAAGGTGGCGCGACGCGTCTGAAATTGTTGATCTACTTCCGGTATGTTGCCGGACGCGATATCCTGGAAACTAACCTTATAATAGCTTCGCTGTAAAAAACAAAGAGACAGACCCACGTTCACACAAATAGCAAGCAACACCAGCAATGCCAGTCACGGACATCAGCACCGAAGTACGATCAAGTATTCAAAACAGTACTTGCATCTTCACGCGGAGAAGGCCACGCAAGCCCCTTATGCAAATAGTTTGTGCCTAAACTCGTTGCGGCTGTAGTTTGTTTGTTTGTTTGCCTGTTAGTTTGTATTTCTGCTTTCACTCGAAGGCGCTAATTGCAGTAATGGGGATGGCAGCAGCATAATTATTTCGGTACACTACGGTGCACTAAACGAAAGAAAATTAACAAACAGGCATGTCGCGCTATATTCCTCAGCACTCATAGGGGGTGGCAAAATGTTCATGGCTTAAATATACACAATTCGGGCGCACCATTACGCGAAAAAACAGAAACAAACATTACAAAGCATAGCTGTCGTTGATATGTCATGGGCACAAGCAGTCTTTTGACAAAACGAAATACGATTATGCTCGTGAGTCGTGTTACAGTGTGTGCAGTGTTGCTTTTATTATCTTGTTATTTGTTACTTTGAGCTTGTTTTGTCAACTTATTTTTCCTGAGTAGTGTTTGAGACTGGTATAGTAGGCCCTCAAGAGAATTACCTTCCTTTTTTCACTTCTCAATAAATAAATAAATAAATAAATAAATAAATAAATAAATAAATAAATAAATAAATAAATAAATAAATAAATAAATAAATAAATAAATAAATTCAAATACAGAAACATTCACCACGAGGGATTGGTCGAGGACGCTGCGGTGCATATAAAAGCAGGTACAAAAGTAAACAGCAAACGGCGCAAATTTATTCTAAAGGCAAGTAAATGACCTATCGACCGATAAGCATCGCAAAGACAATAAATAGAAAACAACAATCTCTTCAGCGGGATAACCACTTCGCATCCAAGAAGATTTCGTAGTTTAATGCTTGCATCTAAATGTAGGTTTAACGAACTCCTTAAGTCGTTTCTTCGTGTTACGAAACACCTACTCGAACAAATTATGCGGGCGATGTCCTTGCAAACACCTCGCGCGCGACAAAAACACTTTCGCATTTTCTTATAAGACTTTTGTATAACAGTATATGTATCTCTTTTGTTAGAGGGTGACTTCTTATTTCCTTTTGCTTCTCACATAAATGAGTTCGTGACCATTTTTGTTTTATTTCTGGGCGGAGCCATCAAATTGATTGGCGAGCCGTCGGCTCCCCCCAATCATTTTCCTCAGGACAATTCATTGAAGTTCTTGTCAACTATCAATTACCCTACGCCCTAATCATCTGGAGGATGTCAAGAATTACTCTATCGGCTAACATCTCTTCTCTAATCCATTTTTGTGGTAGTTTTATATATAATCTTCAAACTAGATGCGTGTCTCGACTTGCGACCGCAAAACGCGATTCACCACCGCACAAACGGCGCGCTTTCATCTCACCGGCCTAACCGAAGTTCGTGGCGAATGAAAAAGCACGAAACGCGGCACCGAAGCTTAAGGACGCCCCGGTCCCAGCGAGTCAACCGAAGTACGAAACTTTAAAACAGCGCAACCGTAACGGTCTTTATACGGCCGTATTCGAGCGCGCGCAAACGTTCTACATACACCGTCAGAGCCACGAATGCGGCAGTTGCGCTGAAAATCCGGGACACGTTATTGGCCTCACGGTACGCTTTGATTGCTCCGCTATGCGCTGCCCAAGCCGAAACATGCCAATCTTATTGCCGTCCGAGCGACGTTGACGCCCCCTACCGAGAAACACGTGTGCCGGCCGTTCCAAGCTGCCGCGCCGTCCACAAAACGCGAACTTTAGGTATTCGAATCGCTATGTTATGGCTATTCAAGCCTCGAAGCTATATAGACGCCCTATGCGTTACGTGGCGGGGCGGGGCGGGGCGAGACATTTAGGGGTCCTCACGCGTCCACGTTCGCAAGACCGGCAAGCGCAAATCGCGAGGCAGACTACACAAAGTGGTCGTAAAGGAGGTTCCGCATCGAAAGCGTATACGCTCGCGTACACCCAAGAATTCCTGGCGAATGTACGCACATTCTCCGTTGTGAAAACACGGAAATGGTCCTAGATTCCCGAACACGAGCCCTTTAAAGCTTTATTGTTATTATTATTGTTATTGCGATAGCAATTATATGGATACTCCGAGCGCATTTCTGCCGTCGCCGTAAGGTTCAGTATAAAGTCCAAACATGGCACCATAGTCGCCGCGCGCCGTACGCTGTGTGTGCGAGTGAAAGCTTGCGAGGGTCAGCCAACGATCGCGGCTCAGTCTGACGCGCGCGAGGGAGAAAAGCGGGGCGGAAGCGCGCCGTCTTCCATCGCGCGCAAGTCTCCGCTGGGAGGTGAGAGAGAGGGGAGGGGGGGGACGTTATACTCCAGTGGCTGCTGCTTACGGTCTGAAAGAGATCTGCGACGTACAACAAAGTGACCGTTTTCAACAAAACATTCCGTCACAAATATAACAATTTGGAAGTGTCCCGTTGCCTTCCGCGTTTAGAAAGAAGCATACGACTGCTTCGAAATTTAGGTCAACAGTGGCAGATACAGCGTTGAAGAAACGCCCAAAAAGCGTATGACGCGCCAAGCTCGAAGGCCAGACGAACTCATGCACTGCGATCGTTCCTATGGTAGTTGAATTAAAGCAGCGCAAGTACTATCTCTGGTAATAATTGGAAGCCCTTAATAGTGCCGGTCTTATAATGCGACTGCAAAGCACTTGGGATTATGAACAAACCTGTGCACCAGCGAAGAACTCATCCAATTTTTTCCCAGCAGGAGTCACGAAATGCTGCGACGCAGAAAAACACTGGCCCAAACTGAATGCCCCGTGTCGGGGCGGCAGTCAATGGATGCGAGTTCCGGGGATGGATCTCAAATGTGAGGGATGAACCCTAGACTACTGTATAACATGCCGACCTCTATTATACGTCTTCCTGCGGAACAACAAAACCTGAACCGCACCCCCCCCCCCCCCCCCCCCCTTGGTACAAAACTATGAAATGTCAGTCCTCACCTGACGAAATATGATCGTGATATTCCTGCAAATTAACAAGTCATTTATCGAGAACAATTGACTCCGATATGATTCCATTTACTGACCATTGGACATGCGGTGAAGCCGCGGCCCCGAAGATTCAACCAGCTGTTGTTGTTGTTGTTGTTGTTGTTGTTGTTGTTGTGTTGTTGTTGTTGTTGTTGTTGTTGTTGTTGTTGTTGTTGTTGTTGTTGTTGTTGTTGTTGTTGTTGTTGTTGTTGTACTTTGTGATTGAGTTAGCAGGTCCCCGCCAGCTCGGAGTCCTCTTAGTCCTTCACTCCCGCCGCGATGTTACTTGTGATGCCCTCTCATACGGTTCCTGGCGCTAGCTCTCACAGCACGTAAACATTATACTTGCGCGGATAATGTCGTCAGCTCGTTTGTGTAGCTTTCCTGTGTATGTTTAACCTTTTCATTACACTCGATATTCGGCAGTTTTCTTATGCTTTCAATGACTAAGTTGTGTTATTGGCTGCTGCGCAAATCTGCTTGACGATTTTTAGTCGTTTTCCTACAATGGAGAATGGCTGAACAACTCATTAGGCTGATTTGCCTACTTTTTTTTCGTATAATCCTGTTTCTTAACCGCACAAATGCACGTTCCTTAGACGCCCGAACAGTCTCCCACGGTGCGCCAAGCCCAGAACATAATCTTTTTCTACCTCCGCTACTGCAGTGAGTAACGTTCACACGACCTGCGACAGTGCCGTCGCCTAGACGTTCAGCCCTTGCAGGCGGCTCCTATATACGCATATACAGTAATACTGCACGCGGCAAGAGGCGGCACGCCCTCTTAATGGCCTTCGCTGAATGCCCGCACGTTGCCTCAACCTGGCTTACTCGCTTACTCTGCCAGCATCTCAATATTCTCAGTCTGCAGACAGGTGTCTGTGGGATAGCCTGTTTATACCATGCTCGCAAAAGCGAACTCCGTCGCTTTACACAGAGCGCAGGCGAACGCGGCAGACCCGACCCTATCGTTGCGGCTTATCGATTTCTAATGTAACGATCGTTTGCGGGCGACGACAGCTGACTAAACATTGGCGCACTGTTATTAATGCCTCGGTGGGCTTGAGAGAATGGGTGGTCAGAACGGCGAAAAAGAAAAGCAGTGAGTTGGTTCGAGAGCGGATGGCGAGCGAAAGAGCGGGGATGAAAATTCGGTGACGCGGGAGTTCGCTATAGCGAGTCAGTCATTCCTTCGCTCAATTGAGGTTCAGCGAGTAGTCGAATTACAGAGAACGTAAATGAGTTGGTTTACTCGTTCGATTGTATTGCGGGTGAATTGGTGAGCCAGGCAGTCTCACAGGCGTTTATTTCATAAGTTTGGTAGCCGGTTGTTTGGTGGCTGGTTGGTCGGTCAGTTAGCTGCTCAGTCGCACTTGCCATTACTTCGTTAGGTTGTTAGTTGGTTGTTTGGTTGTTAGTTAGCCGGTTGGCCACTTATCAGTTGCCTGCTTAGTTACTAGTTCGGTTAGTCAGTCAGTCAGTCAGTCAGTCAGTTGATTAGCTGGCTCTTTAAATGATTCGTCAATGATTATTTCGCCGTTTAATTAGTTAGGCAGACAGTGGGTTAGTTGGTTGTTTCGTTGGTTGGTAGTTAACACAGCTAATTTGATCGATAGTCGGTCGGTTACTTATTAGCTGGTTACTTAATCACAAAGCCATCCAATCAGTCAGTTGATCAGTTAGTTCGTTAGTTGATTAGTTCATAAGTTCGTCAATTAGCTATTACCTCATCCCTTAGTTAATCAGTCAGACTGACCTTTATTTGGTGCTTTCGTAGTTTAGTTAGGTGCTCAGTTGGTCAGTAAATAAGAGTTCCTCTCAGTATTCGGCCAGTGGCTATACACGCCGTTGACAGAGTGTGCAGTGAGCGGATCACAAAATGAGCCAGTCTGCAGGGATGCCTGACTCTGACAGAACCAGCCCCCTCCGCCCCCCCCCCCCCCCCCCCCCAAAAAAAAAAGCATTTTTTTTCCTTTGATTTTATTTCTTTAGAGCAGTCGTTATGAACATTCGCCGCATAGATGGTTAAAGCTGGCGTGATTGCGGCCCCTTAAGGAAATAGCGCCAGAAAATAGCAAAGAAACAAGAATACGAGTAGCGAAGTGTTCGCTCGCCACTGTACGTCTACCCTCGTCTGGGTCCCATTACAGCAGCAGGCGGCCACCAGCCGAGAAGGCGGCGGGAAGTCGCGGGAGCAGCCGCCAAAGCAGCCAAGGCGGTGGTTAACTGAGCAAACAAAAAAGAAAAGAAGAAGAAGAAGAAGAAGAAGCAGCAAGAAAAAAAAGGGGTGCAGGGGGAAGGGGGGGGGGGGTGCGTAGGACGGAGACCATTAGCATAGCTCTCATTTCGCGAAATCTGGGTCGGCGAGCCGTCGCGGCGACTGCGACGCGACCGACCAAGGATCCGGCTAGCTGTTGGCTCGCCAATGATGGTGACGAGGGGCGAGCGAGCGCCCACCCGGTTTTTTCTTTTTTTCCAGTTTTTTTTTTTTCGTTCTTTCCTAGGACCAGGGCGAATAGGAGAGGCCAGGAAACGAGTCAGCTACAGTAATAGTATTTCTTACAAAAAATTACTGCAAGGAACTATGGCGCAGCAATCCCCCAGCTACGGTGGGAAGGATGCGTATATGTACAGCAGGTGGCAAAATTCTGGAGACCACATCATGAGCAAAAGTAGTAATAATAATAATAATAATAATAATAATAATAATAATAATAATAATAATAATAATAATAATAATAATAATAATAATAATAATATAATAATAATAATAATAACATCCGGCCGGTGAAATAACATCACTCTCAGAAACGCAGCACTGATATTGTTTTGCAATGTTTCAAAGTCTTCCCTCAGATAGGACGTCCAGCGCAGATCCTTACAGGGCGCACTAAGCCGGTTTGACTTAACCAGAACATTTTCTGAAACAAAATTTCCTCGACCATGGCCCCATCTGTCGGTGGCGCAGAAAGCTATTCGTGCGGTACTGCAGTTGCTTAGGAGCACCGGCCTCATTGAGCCATTGTGGTCCTGCTGTGCGTCCTGCTGCGTGCGCGCAGTGCTCATTCTCTCCCTCCTTTCCTCTTTCTATTCCCCCTTTCCCTTACTCCCAACGTAGGGTAGTTAACCCGACGTTCGCTTGGTTCACCTCCTTGCCTTTCCTCTCTTCCATTTCTCTCATCTCTCTCTCTTTCATAGTCTGAGAAGATTTAGAATGAAAGACATGCGGTGCGAATAAAGTGTTTCATTACGTTTGATTAATAGCTGTATTACTCAAAAATTCGGAGGAATGAATCAGTCAGGAACATACGACCTGGCCTGAGGAACTTTTTTCAATTGAATAGTACAGCACCTACTCCGCATATACGGCACAAATAAACAGCATACATGCAAATAAACATACACTGAACATGACGGCGAAGGTGAAATTCGCATAGAGTGCCCTGTAATTGCTATCGTAATAAAAGGAGAGCGCACAAGACACGTATACAGCAGGAATCAAAGGATAAAAACGATAAAGCACTATAAAAATGTTTGCACTGTCCATTCGTTCCTCATTTGTTAGCGTTTTCTACTCTTCCTTTTTCAAAGCGCGCATCCTTAACAATTCCCCCAGCTTTCTGACCGAAGGATCGCACTAACGAATCACAGAAGAACACTACGCAAACGATTGCATTGTTTCGTTTTTTTAGATGCGAAGCAGCTTATGGCGGGGGCTTTGTCCGTCCCTCCCGCGGCGTCCCACGCCCCCACAGCGCATGCGTGTCCCCTCCCCCTCTCTCTTCTCTCCAACGCTCCCCCCTTTCTGTCCTCTAGGAATCCTCTACTGTACGGAGCGGCGTCCGCGCGCCCCACACCCCCACAACGCATGCGTGTCCCCTCCCCCTCTCTCTCCTACGCTCCACTCCTTTCTCTCCTCTAGGAATCCGGAGCGGCGCGCACGACAGGAGGTGAGACAGCTGCATACTCCGCTGCATACGAATGGCGCGAGGTTACGAGTGAAGGACGCGAGACAGGACATCGCGAGCAATAAACGCTCGCGGAAACATCCAATGAGGGCACCGGTACTATATGACCGATGACAGTGCTACAAAATTATCCCTCGGCTGCGTCCCGATGCTGCAATATTTCCTTCTGCAGTATGACATTTCCAGACTGTGCCCGCCAATGACACTTGCAACGCGCACAGACAAGAAAGAAAGAAAATTCGGGCAAAATTCATCCTCGATGACTATCCAAGTACACGTATATAGCATTCTTTTGAGACGAAAATTTCTATGGATAAATTTTAGAGGATTTTTATTTATTTTCATTAAAGACCGCCGTGAACGAGGTTGGGCCTACATTTTTAGACTGCACCATCTTCGGGATCGGCCCACATTTTTAGACTTCATTACCTTCGGGATGGGCCCACGAAAACATTGGTTTAAAAATCCATCGACGAATATGCGGAATTTGAGCGCAGCTTTATACGTATTTTCATTTCGCGATATTATGCCTGGCACGGACAATCTGTCTCGTGCGGCACGTTCCAAACGGGAGCGAAGTGTGGCGTGACTGCCTCGCTAATCGGTAGATCGCGAGAGGCAGCGCGTGGGTGACACGTGGGCGCGATTCACAGCAGCCGCCGCAGACAGACCTCCGCTCATGCAGCGCTTTTGTGAACACACGACGCGCACTACTACTCTGGCGCCATCTCGTGGCCATCGTCGCCGCAGAGTCCGTATTAATTGCGCGGCGCTACGCTTTTCTTTTCATGCTTTCGCCACACCCTCCTCCTCCGCTTTCCTCCTCGCGTTCTCTTCGCTATCGCCGTTCTTTTTATATCCCGCTGCGCTCCACGTTCGCTCTCATCCTTAGCTGTGTTCTTTCGCTCGGTTACGAGGTACGGCGCCAACGCTCGCCACAGAGACGGACGCCTAAGAGCTGCGCCCTAATAGATAGCGGAAAACGAAACTGGCCTGAGGATGAAAAGGATCGTATTCGTGTTAAAAGGAAGAAAGAAAGAAAGAAAAGCAGAAAGAATAATGAAGGCGGGGACACGAGCAACAATACTGCTCGCACGCGCATCGAATAAATACACCTAGCAGACCGCGAAACATAAAAATCTGATCGCAAAGCGACGGCGCTGTCAGTGAGAGCGAAAGAGCGCCCATCCGGCGTTTCGAAATTCTCCTATCGGCGGCACCCTCACGTGGCTTTCCTTTATTTGTATTTTTTTTCCCTTGGCGCTAGAGCACGTGTTCATGCGCAGAAATAGGCACTCTTTTTCCTTTCTGCGTTTCCCGTTAATTCGGCGCCACTTTGACTCTCGTCTCCCGTCTGTCACGAGAAACCACAAAAAAAAAAAAGACGGCTTAGTCATCTCGACAGGTCCAGCTCGTCTCAATGACGCGCTGGAACGAACGGTGTCGCAAACGAGGCTCGACGTCGCACGCGGAAGCGGAGCTGACGCCATTGGCTCGAGCCGGCTTTAATTATCTCCACGTGTATATCACGCGTGCGCGCTTTCCCGTCGACTGGTACAGTGGGGTAATGCGAATGCACGTGCTTCGTTTGCATGTCACGAGATATATTCGTCCTGTGCTACGGGCGTGCGGCCGTACTTTTCCACGCTCGTTATCCGCTCTGAGGGGGGCATGACTACATGGCGCGTATTTCCGACGTATCTGCGCCGCGGCTGCGACGCGTCTATGTGGCGTCTATTTCTTGCGCCGTGCGAAGCCAACGCCAAAACATGGATCGGGTTTACTTTTATTCTTGGTGCGTGAACCACGTGGAAATGAATTTAGCCACGCGTAATCTATCTATCTGTATATCTATCAGACTGACTGACTGACTAATGATCGACTCATTTAATTACTCTGTCACTGATTTAGTCACTGGAACACTGACTGACCGACTCACTGATTGACTGCTGATTGATTAGTCGACTGGTTCCCTTTCACCCTTAAAATGAAAACCTGCATACGAAAGACACTACGTGTGGTGGCACTAGTAGTATATTCGTAGTAGCAGATGTTTCGCTTTTCCTGTTGTAACAAGTGGAGCGAAATGGGGCGGTAATCAACGGTGGCAGTACTTTCGAATGCGGCAATATAACTAAGGCGCGCCACGCGTTCTTCGTCACTTCGCGCACGCTTAGAAGGGATTTCCCCTCTTTGATATTTATCTTATACTTCCCAGTTCTCGAGCACACTCGTCGAGCGCCGACCGCGCACCGAGCATCGTGCACGCCACTTCAAACGCCCTCACGCGGCGCATCAGCCGAAAAATTGCCGGCACTTCACAGCCCAGAACCAGCACGGCCACCGGCAGCAACGAGCGAAAGCTTGCAACAGTACCAAAGCCGCTGATGCCTCCTCTTCGTCCCGAGCCGCTCAATGCTTTGATCAAGCGCAAATCAGCGACAAGCGCGCTACAAACGCTGGTGCGATGCGCGAACGAAAGCTCTATCTAGAGAGAGAGAGAGAGACGCGGGAAGAGAGTGCGAGGGACGGCGCTTTTCCCATCAGCCGGACGAGGGCAGCGAAATCCCGTCGCGTCTATTAGCGAATCAGCGGAGCCCGAGCACTTATACTCCGCCTCCCGCAACTTCCGTGCAGTACAGTAAAAAGCTGCGAGTCGCGTTAGCGTGTACCAGAAAAGATAACCAGAAGGGATCCTCCATTGCGCGCTTTTTGGGCGACGTCCGCGAGCACGTCGACGAAACGAAAGCTTCAGGGCAGGGCAGGTTTAGTAGCGCATAATGGCGCGACCCTGCCTCCTCCATTCTACGGGAACACTACAGCCAGACTCCGCCGCCGAATGGTTCACGCGAGCAGTAGTTTTCGCCCCACTGCGCGGATATTGCGAGGCGGAGTATAACGAGCAAAGGCGACCCGCGAGTGTGCTGCGTACGTTTGCTGGCTGCCGCCAGGCCCGAGCTGAGAAAAGCCCCTCGCGAATCCAGAGACAAAAAGATAAGCGGAATTCGGCCGAAAGCAAGCATCGCGAAGCGTGAGAGCGCCACGGTGCGGGCCTACGAAGGCAAAACAAAGGGCGCGTTAGTATAGTGTAGTAGAATGCTATAGTACACTATAGCGTTATAACTAATTCACTGTAACCTAAGTGGCGCCCCCTTTTAGCGACATCAGGCGCACCGCACTCCCTGACGTCGCGACTGAGGATTGCTGCTCAGCATATACTGATGTTTTATTGAACGGGAGTGAGCTAAACCGTGCGCCGGTTGGAGAATATTTAGGATGATCTTCTCGCCGTTGTAGTATGTATGTATGTATGTATGTATGTATGTATGTATGTATGTATGTATGTATGTATGTATGTATGTATGTATGTATGTATGTATGTATGTATGTATGTATGTATGTATGTATGTGTATGTATGTATGTATGTATGTATGTATGTATGTATGTATGTATGTAGTTGTCTGGGCTAGTGCAGTAGCGGTCTGGCAAACACGGCTACTGATAAAGGTGAGCACGTTCACATCTTTTCCCGGTTGATCTTTTTTTTTTTTTTTTGAGCGATTATAAACACATGACACACAAGCTGTTTCATAAAATCTAACGCGAACTTATGAAATGCTAACTATAGCTTGCTTCCGCAAGTAAAGCTTTGCGTGGTTAGACATCTCGGAGACACATAAGACACAAGATGCTTCAGACGTGACGTTACGAAGCAGCGACGAACGCCAAGTACAAGCCCGCTCTCGCAAGCAAAAAGAAATACCAATCACCGAGCCCTCTAGGCAGCCGCGTTTTTCCAGAGATAAGCAGCGCCATAAACACATCTCGGCCGCAAACACCGGAGGCTCTGCGGCCCGACAACGCTCAAAACCGAGCGAATTCTGGCAAGACTGCAAACCAAACTGAAGAGCGAAATGCGCCAATATTATATAAGACGCGCCGCAAACAAGGCCCCACCGGCCAAACGCCTGTCGAAGACGAGGGTGGATAGGTGATGAGGAGAAGGGGGGTGTGCAAGTGAGTTAGATGTCCGAGGCGCGCGGTTCGGGCATCCACGAAAGAAGACAAGTAAGAGGGCTTTGAGTTGGACAGAATGAGCTTCCGCGCGGGCTCGAGTGTGGGCCACCACCGAGAACGCTTCACCTTGGCAGCTCTCGAAAATAACCAACACCCCCTGGGTTGCCGCGTTTCTATTTCGACTTTTTTTTTTTCTTTTAGTCGCGTTGCTTTTCACGAGAGGCAACTTCCCACTCCTGGCACCCCACGTCCCCGTTCACAATTATAAAGAAAGAAAGAAAGAAAGAAAGAAAGTCACGGGCGCTGAAAAGAAAGCGATGGTTTATTGACGAAAGGCGCTGTTATCGCCTGGCTCTCGGCTGATACCGGCGCGGCGAGGTGAAAGTATAGAGTCTGCTTCGTCTAATGGGGGGAGGCCAAATTCCACAGACTACTATATTTTTTTGTTTTGGCTTCTCGGTGGGTTGCATGCTTCTAGACCGTGCTGAACGTTTAGGCCCACAATGCGGACCAGGGACAAGACGAGAAGGCGGCACACACATGTAGTAGCCGACTTAAGCAGCTAACGACTCTCTCGTATTCCGCAATATTTAGAGCTCTTTACGAGCAAAACGAGATTACTATTACAAAACGTGACCACTTCTTGCAGTACCTTTTTTTTCTATACCGATTAGACCATCGTTACATTATATACACTTTATTTTGTATATTTGTATACCTCGACCTGTACTGTAAATCGGCGTTTCCTACAGGCTAGGGTGGTTCGTAAAAACAGCGAACGGCCGATCGACATGAAGTACGCTGCCGGCTCGCCAGAAAATCTTACGAGACAAATTTTCGAGACTTCAAACACATACGTGAGCCGCAATTTGAAGCTAGCGCGCAGTTTCGAATCCAACATTGTTGTCTAGTGTAATAAATTTCGCGGAACGTGAAGCTCACCTTTCACCTTAAGTTTACTTACGTTTACCTCAGAGTGTTTCTTTGTTAATATGGTCTTCTTTAAAAGATGGCAGAGGCGATCGAAAAGATGTCGACAGTGGCGTATCTCCACGAATGACAGAACTGATCGCGACAGGCACATGTCTTGAGTGTCGTATCGTGATTGGTCAGAGGGCTGGCACAGGCGAAACACGGTCAACCGCTGTTACGAGCGAACGCCGCGGCGCAGCCCAATCACGGCAACCGAGCGAGGACGCGACTCCGATGGCGTTGGCCAATCACGACGCGGATTTGCATGGCCCGTCTCAAGTGTCCAATTACGACAGGCACCGGCACGTGACCAACATCAGGAATTTATTATATCTTTAGCACGCAAAGTCACGCAAATCTGGTTCTGCGCTTAGCCGAAAGAAAGCTCTAACCTAAACGTTGCTGCACGGTATTTGCGGAACAAACACGTAGACGCAGAAACCTTTCAAAATAAACCGGAAGCGGCTGCTTCAGAAGTTTAAGGAGCCGCCGTTACCGGCGCCATCGTAAACACGGAGGTAAACATGACTGTATAGAGCGGAGCTTCGCCAACAACGGCAACAACAAGAAAGGGGCTTTTTTTGGCGGCGAAAACAACTAACAGTTTGTTTACAACGCTCCAGTGGCAATTAAGTATCGCGCCTCACAGAATACAGCAAGAAAGTGCGCTCGAGAAAGAAAAAAAAATTTATATTAGGTAGCCAGCAAGCAAGCGTGACAGCAGACAGTGGGTAAACAAAGGAGAAGAAAGAGAGAAAGAGGAAAACGAGCTGGATGAAGAGGTGTGAGCAAGGCAGCAGGAAATGTATATGCTTGCTTTGAAGCACGAAACGAGAATTTCGCTAACCACGATGCAACAGCCGACACACCGTCGCCTTCATTCGACAACACGAAAAACGCCACTGAACACGCTTTTGTTTTTGTTGTTGTTGTTGTTTGTGTGCGTGTGTGTGTGTGCGTGCGTGTGCATGCGTGCGTGTGCATGCGTGCGTGCGTGCGTGCGTGCATGCATGCGCGTGCATGCGTTCTATGCAGGAGAAACCAAAAATCTGCTAAATGAAGGAAAAAGAAAAGAAAGCGGCGTGGGAGGAGAGCGGGTGATGTGGGAAACGAAAAGAAAGGTGGTCTATACATGCGCCGTTACGTAAACAAGAGTACGCCGACCGCTCGTCTTCGAGAGGATCAGCGTCGAGAGAACAATCAACTCGTTTCTCGCGCTCTGGGTAAACGCGCCCTCGACCTGGTCGCAGAAAATGAGAGAGCCCTGAACAAACGAGCCTCTCGCGAGTCTATTTATCTTCAGGGTCCGTATCCCACGAGAACGATCTTACTGCGGAACTGTATCAGCAGGCGCCCGACAATCGCGACGTTGGACATGATTATTCTCGAAGGTGACTAGCCAATGGCAAACGACCTTCGCGATCGAGAACTTTTGTGAAATCCGCGCCGTATTACTGGTGACGCTCGGTACAGGCTGCGCGCGGCCCAAGGAGGTTTAACAAAAAAACAATATTTTATACCTAGCTCCTTGGTGCGGCCTAGGCCGAGGTACCACCTTGCTCCAAGAGCGCGGAATGAGCGGACAAACATTACAAAGTGGTTGCTTTGTGCGTTGTGTAATGCTTGAGGAACTTGACATAATCCTCACAAAGTTTTTTTTTGTTTCTATAGCAATTATATATAGACACTCCAGGAGAATATCCGCCGTCGCCGTGATGTTCCGTATAAAGTCTTAGTGGGATAAGATTGCGGCCTCGCTTCGTATGCTGTGAGGTGCGAGTGAAAGCGTGAGCCGAGAAGGAGGGTGGCTTGATCTCGCACGTTCAAGGAAGCAAGGCATGGCGGAAGCGCGCCATTTTTCCATCGCGCGCAAGGCAGCAAGGGAAGTGCGGGGGAAGGGAGGGGGGGGGGGTTAATTCAGATCATAAGCGAATGCATAGAAGTTTATACAGCACAGGAAACTACTATCCTCAGTTCGTATAGCGGTCTAATAATTTGTTATCGCAATCGATGTGGACTTCTATACTTCTTCTGAGACAACCACAGGATGTCTACAGGAAACGCGAGTGAGCTTGCACTTCTTGGCGACTAATGCATGCAAACACTACAAACGCTGGCACAGATTCACAGCTTTATTGATAGGATAGACTCGTGGTGGAAATTAGAAATTATGGCCACAAGCATCTTATGATATTATGGCCACAAACATAAACTACTGCCGCGCGTTAGTACACAGAGACTGCCTATGCTGCTTCAAAAAGGAAAGAATAAACAGACGCCTACCGCGTTGTCACGGAGCGGCATATTTTCGAATGGTTTGGACGCTGATTAACGACACGCCGAATTACGAGCGGCAAACACGTGGGCTCCTGACTGTGCAGCGTACAATGCATTCGACATCGACACGCCGAATTACGAGCGGCAAACACGTGGGCTCCTGACTGTGCAGCGTACAATGCATTCGACATCGACACGCCGAATTACGGGCCCCGAAGTGTGCGCGTACGGCCACGTGGTAGTGCTGGGATCAACCTTGGCCCTTGACAGTGGGAGAGAGGCTGATCTGCGGTTCTTCGTCCATAGTGGGAGTGCGGCCAAGATTGTTGGGAGCTAAGAGAGCTGAATTCGGAGAATGCTACGTAGCGGCAGTTTCCCTACCTAGGGAACTAGGGAAAGGAGAGGCTATTTAGGCGCATGTTTTGGGCCCTGCTGATTAGTCTAGAAGCTGAACCTATGCGCTGCTGAGAAGCCGTTGGGGGGCTAGTGCCGTCCAGTATCGCCTGGGCCGCCTGGCCACGTCGGAACTCCGAGGAACTTGTTGACGTACGAGACGTCAAACCAGCGTCTGCAACGAAGCTCACGGTAGTTCACCTCAAGTTAGCTCAACCTGCTTGAGAGAAGTCGTCAGATCTAGACTCCCGGGAAACCCAGCCCAGCAATTCGCATCCACCTCGACAAGATCGGCCACCAGCATTCTTCGGGAAAGCTTTGTGCGTCGACTTCATGGTTTATGGACTTGCTGCTGCTGCCCGGCCACGCGTATGACATCGTTTGTTTCCATTTGTTTTCTTTTGAACTTTGTTTAGTGAAATGCTGTTAAGTGTATTCTTGTGTATTTGATCCTCGCACTGTTTCATTTTTAGATGTACTGTTAATCGCTCGTATTTATTTGTCCTTATCATTGTGTATATTAAGCTCAGGTGTGTCAGTCTGTCTTGTGTCTTTTTTTATTATTGTATTTTATTAATCTGTGTGTATTTATCAGCCGATAAATATCTTGTTTTTTTGTTTACTCCCGACTCTGACTCTCTTCACTGTGTTCGCTTGCGTACGGAACGACCAACCAGCTTGTCTACCCCGTCGATCGACTTCGCGCCGACGACGAATCGGGGACAGCTGTGACACGCGTCATCCGCTCTGAGAGCTCCAATCCCCTGAGATGCACAGTGTGTGGTATACAAAGATCAACAACACTCTATTGATGTTGTTGAACTAGTCGTAGAAAGACTGAAAGCTGGACTTACCCCGATCTGGCTCCTGCAGACGGTCCACTGCGTAGCGTTTCGTCGGCGACGGTCCCGGGACGCGAATCGCATGCATGTCGAGTAGGGAATCATGCCGCCGGCGGCGACGATGCGCTAGCAAGCGAATGCGACGTCACTGACTCGACACGACACTCTGGTGTAGTTCGCAAGGCGACACGGATCCGTGGCACACGTCACTTCGTGGAGAGGGAGGGGAAATGAGGCGATCGACAGAAGGGTCACAGTGCACAGTAAGAAAGAGTCCGGCGCATCGACGCTTGATCACTTCGTAGGACGACTCCTTCGGGTCGATTCGACGCGACAATTCGAGGAGGCTTGAGCGTGAGAAACAGTTCGTTTCTTCTCCGTCTAAAGCGCTTACTTCTGGCCTGCAGTCGTAACGTTCTGCGAAGTCGACGTGTGTACTTGGAGAACTCGACGGGTCGATTTTTCCAAAGAGTCTACTTTTAAAGAAAACTGACGTTCAGACTTACGCGTTGAGACCTAACTGAAGTTGCTTGCTTTATCTAGAGCTCCTCTTAGCTGTGACGTACTAGAGGCTTAGCCCAAAAGATCTAATGGTCGACTAAAGTGCCAATCTCAATTTGCGCTATTGCAGACAGGAGCGTATTTCTCGGGGTACGGATTTTCATTTGTGTCAACAGCAACACGACGTCCCCGAGGTCTTTCGGTAAGAAAAAAATTGTTTCGATGATTATCACGGCTTGCTGTCGAAGCCAAGTGGTGTAAGAGCGCACTTGAAATGATCAACCTGAGTTTCCGTTTTCTTACGCTGAATTCACATAAGTGAGCGGAATCTTGACGCGAGAAAAACTATAGACAGGTACGATGAAGTACGTAGCGATGAGAGTAGTTCTCGAAGACCACTGGGAGGCGGTTACGTCACCCGCGATCTCTCATTTTTGTTCACAACCATGGAATCTGCGCACTTCTGGTAGCGCGCTCACTTTGAAGTGTCCTCAGATGAGTTCCGACACACTGGATGTTTCACGGATAACTTTTAGCAGACGACGCCCGCGAAACTCTTAGCAGACGACACGGAGGACAGTATTTCGTGTTTGCCAGTCACAGGTGAATCGTCCGAACTGCGCCCCGGGTTTCTGTTCAAGGTGCGCTGCGTGTAAGTTGAGCCTTCAGGATTCGTTCGACAGCGCTTGGCCACAAGTTCACAGATACTGCCCCAGTCAAGGTCAGCTACAAGGTCAGAGACAATGACACAGACGCTTCAACCACGGCGATTGTTCCAATCGAAGAGGATGGAGGTGTTGTTGCAGGTGTCTACACACACGACAAACGGGTTATTCTAAACATATAAATAAGTGAAAGAAAAGGGTGTTTTGGGAGAACTGCACTTCGATTCAGTCCGCAAACACTGTCAATTGACTTACTCCCGACGCACCCACTCAAATATGTTATCCGTCTTTCTCACAGCGGACTAGCATACAAATGACGTCAATGTTAGGAGACAACAGTTCTAAGATGTGTTATTGACAAGACGACCAAGTGATAGGACAGAGCCCGATTACGTATTAAAACCCCGAAGACGCTACAAGGTTTAGGAGACACTCGAAGGTGGTGTTTAACGACTACCGACAGACGAGATGTTCTTTAAGCATAAAATGTCCGTTTTCGCTCTAAAGTGACACCTTACACCTTCACGGTACAGATGTAAGACAACGTTATTTGATTCGAAAAACGTTTCCAGTATTGCCAGTGAGCGTCGTAACAGCCTTGAGGCGATGAAAGAGCGTACAAAGAGCTGGTCGTAGGTGAACACGATGATCACGCTTTTCGCACAACGTGACAGCTAAGACACGTGACGTAGATGGACAGAACAGCAAAAGTACGTGCGATACAATCGGTACGTAAAGTTGAGCGGCGACTTCAGCGAGAATCCGGCGAAGCCGAATTAAAGTCGCAGACTACGCGTTTGCGGACTGTGACAACTCGATGATGAACACCAACGAGCACGAGCTACAGACGACAGGCGATGAATGGGCTTGGTTGGTCACGTGACAATGACGCTGTCAGGACGTTCTGGGTCACGTGCACGCCGCAGCGACGACGTCGCACACACAGTAGGTCAAAATTGCGACCCGACGAAGGGATGGGGGGGTCGCAACCGAGTTTGGCAACGAACCACAAAGGCGACCAGACGACAGAAGCGATTCCACGACAACGCTTGGGTCCGGGAAACGAAGAACCGTCGGGACACAGCGGGCGGAAGTGACGTGTTTTGGTGACGTAGGGCTAGAAGGTCGGTGCAGCGCAAGAAGAATCCTGGCGTTGTTGGACCGTAGGAAGGACGGGCCGGCGCCCGAGGAAGAGGAGGAAGTCACCTTCCTCAGGACTGTCTCCGGCCGCGCACCCACTCATGGCTTCCGGTTCCACGACTCTGCAACAATAAGAAAAGAAGAAAAAAGAGATTGAGCTGAAGGCGCACGACGACGGAGTCACGGGTGCTACGGCAATGAATGACAGTTAAAGTATATCTGGAAAATGCGTGAGCAACCGCAAACAGCAGGAAGGTTATCGTGACAAAAACACTTTATTCAGACATTTATGAATATCTGAAGACATATCCTACGGACCAGGACATTCATCACCTGATGCGTCAGCGACTTTTTCACTGTGTCTGTGACCAATGCATCATGCAGAAACCCAAGCGTAAGAGGAAAGACGCCATTACGCCTACTGGTACAGTTTCTAGAAAACACAAAAACTTATCCCTAGTTGGCACTAGATGCTGGAACCATGTGCAGGATCAATGTAGGGCCACAGTGAGCCCACGTACGGCCAATGTCGTCCACTGGCTCTGCCTGTCACTAGTATGACTTGGCGGCGTGACACAGACATACTCACATAATATATATATATATATATATATATATATATATATGATAAAACCAAAACCTGATAGCTGGTGTGTGACTATGTGCCGACTATATTCACACTGTCCTGCATATACACAGGGAATCACTCACTCACTCACTCACTCATTCTTTAACAAACGACCGAACGAACAGCTGCGTTGTCTAACGTACGGCTAAGTCGCTGTGCAATTTATCCTAAACGCTGTAAACTACTTTCAAACAAAAGCAAGCTTAAGGCTGAGACAGCTGCTAAGAAAACAGGCACTTTGGGCCATTCGCGAATAGCTCAATTTGGAACACGAAGTATTTGCTGTCCCTCACGAGTGACCCGTTCGCGTGGCGCTTCGACTGAAAGAAGATGAACGAGAGTAGTGGCATCGTGCCACGTACCTGCGGGAAACAACAAAACACCCACGTCCCATTCCAAGCCGCGTTGGCTATCGTGCACGACCGATGTTAAAGCTGGAAACCCTGAGAACAGCTTCTACGAGTGAAGCACGTCAACTCCTTCACCGTTCTCGCCCCAAATCCAAGCCTTCTTGCAGTACTACTTCTGTGCTTGCGACCGGGTCGTCCGTGCAGGAATTCGGCGACCCTAGAATTCTGCAGACGTGCGCGCGCTAGTGCTCCACTCTGGCATAGCTGGCTCGCGGTGCTCGACACAATTCTTGCGAGGGGTCCTTAGCAGGTCAAAGGGTCGCTTGGAAGATGGAGACTCGAGTTATGTGAACTACACGAGACTGAGGGAGAGGCAAGCATCGTTTCAGTGCCAACGCCTCCACAACGGGACTGGATTTCATTAGGTCCCATTACAGCGAATGCCATATGCGATCCCCTCGTGGAAATGGAAGCCTTGGCGAAATGTTAGCACACGGTCTGAGGCTGCTAGATCTCTCGTCCCTCCTCCTGCTCCTCCGTTTTAAAAGCTCCTTCAATTCCACAATTGGACCGGGGAGGGGGAAAGAGGGGGGGCTTACGGGCACCAACTAAACTGTCGGATTTATTTGATGATGTTCCGAAATATAGCAACCTTTTTTTCACGACATCTTATTTTATTTATTTATTTATTTATTTATTTATTTATTTATTTATTTATTTATTTATTTATTTATTTATTTATTTATTTATTTATTTTTATTTCACATACCCTCAAGGGCCAAGGCGTTATAGAGGGCCGAAGGGTACATGCGAAAAACAATAACAACGATTACTACAAATTTATATAATGCAAGCGACATGTGCAGTGGACGTAATCATTAAGAAATCAAATAACAAGAATACTATGACATTCAAATTATATAAACCTAGCGACATCTGAAATGGACAAAAGGTAATACGGCGCGACAGCGCTTGCGCAAATACAGCGCATGTGGCCACGTGCATGGTCACAGTTGAAAAAAAATGTGGTTGATCCCTCTTATATAGGAATCGGTATAGAACACGAAAGTGAAACGTGTCTTCACAGAAGTAGTGTAATGTTTATTGCACATTGATATATAATGTCTATTGGTGTTTTGTGGCTAAAGCGCCCTTAGGCGTTGATGCACCCACGCTGACGCCTGGTGGCACGTCTCCTCCATCACGACTACCAACGTCGATGACCATGAGCAACCGTCGTGCATATGGAAGCTGCACTACGCTGCACACGCTAGCACAACGCGAAAGACGAAGCACGTAACTGACACACTAATACAACGCGCAAGACAAAGCACGTAACTGAATCGTCACCGAGTCAAATCAGCGCGTACAGCGCGTCGTAATTGCAGCCTCCGCGATCAACTTCAGAAACATTTTCAGAGCTAATTGCGGAGGCCACGCTCCGCTGTGCTGAGTACGGTGAACGCCACCTAGGTGGCGTTGGTAGTGCTTCTTGATGCCAGCGTCCTTTCGAATGCTGGCATCGAGGCGTCGTAGTGCTGAGACCACCGAAGCGTTCACTGTCGGTGCGCGTTAGTATAGTGCCTAGAATATACTTACTAGTGTGCCGACCGCCGGGCGTTTCCAATGGGAGACGCTGGCACCGCCGGTGATGCCTTCCACCGGAGGCCCCCAGACGGCGACACTGTTTGGGACCGTGCTAATTAACCGAGCGGCGCATCACGCGTCACTTGCGCTTCGGGTGCACTTCGGATGCGCGTTCGTAAGCGCAGTCGGTTGCGGCGCGTTGTAGCTTTCGAGCAAGTAGCATGTGGTGCCTCCGCATGTCATTGCTGGGTTTCTTTTATTGCGATAGCAATTATATGGACACTCCAAAGCAGATTTCTGCCGTCGCCGTTGCCGTCGCCGTCGCCGTGAGGTTCCGTATGACGTCAATGGAGATGAAATCGTCGCCGCGCGCCGCCGAACGCTGTATGTGCGAGTGAAAGGGCGCGAGGGACGCGCGCTTTCACGGGGAGTGAACGCACGGCGGAGAACAAACGCGCGTTCTGCGCCGTGCTCGCTTAAGGGCTGCAGAAGTAGGCGTCTCTTTCCTCCTTTACAATCACCATATATGTAGAGCAAACGCGCCTTCTTCTGACGCACGAAAGGCCGTGGGGGGGGGGGGGGGGGCAGGGACGGGGGGCGACGTTTAGCTGCGGCACCAAGTGCCTATTTATATCAGAGGTTCCGCCAACAATCACCAACGCCGCACGCATTTTGTGCGAACGCGGGCAAAACGCCGACGGCGTCGACAACAATG
Organism: Dermacentor silvarum; assembly: GCF_013339745.2. Lineage (NCBI taxonomy): Eukaryota > Metazoa > Arthropoda > Arachnida > Ixodida > Ixodidae > Dermacentor > Dermacentor silvarum. The sequence goes on from NC_051163.1 coordinate 53,858,199, forward strand.
CTGTGTGTTGCCGGTGCTGCTGCATGTCCAAGTTTGTACTGCGGATAAAACTACTATCCTTACTCCGTATAGCTCTCTACTAAGTTGCTATCGCAATTGATGCTTCGCCTTTCGGGTGAAACTGCGACAACTTTTTTCTGTGCGAGTGGTTCGCACTTGTGTCTGTTCACGGACATAACCGAGATGTCGTCGCAGAAAACGAGGCGTAAAGACAGCCCCTGTTTTGTCCCATATTGTAGAACTGGATACCGATTATTCAGCGCGCCTGTTGACTGGCCAGAACGTTTTGCCGAGTGGGAGAAGAATATAAGAGGGCTGATCGAAGGCTATAACTCTGGCAGCTGTCGCTTGTGAGAAACACTTTAGTAATTGCTACATTGAGCGCTCCTTCAAAATTAGTCGACGGCATGTCGCCCATGAAAATGTGCCCTGTTTAAATACCGTCATTTATGGTAATTAATTTAATTTATGGTAATTAGATACAACTTGGTGCGAATTTAGCATTTGTGGACATGTCTCGCATATAATAGTTTACTGTGGAAAAAAGTTACACTTCTTCGGAGACCACGTATTTATTTATTGGTATTTCTCACAGAAACACCCCGTATCGTGTAGCGTTATAATGATAACTGTGCATACGATCGTTTGTAAGTGCAACGAAATCATATTCTTTCGATTACGCTTTGCACCTCAACCAACGCTCCGCAGAACGAAACGGGCTGGGACAGCCCATTGGCGTCTGTCGCACACGCGCGCGTTGGCTAGAGACGCCGCTCGGCATAGCACGGTCCGTACGGCTATCGCCGTCTGGTGGCCGCCGGCGGAAGGCATCATTCTCCGTGCCACCGGAAAGCCCGCGGTCGGCACACTAGTAAGTATATTCTAGGCACTATAGCGTTAGTGTCATAATGCAGTACTTCTCTTTTCTGCTCGTAGGCGGCGGCACCGCCCCGAGCAAGAGCGCGGGTACACGGAGGAGTGTTAGATATATAAGGCGCGTCTGCGTAGCTCTCTGCAAATGTGTTTGTGGCGCAATGGGTTAAACGCTCGGCGATCTATCGTCGCGGACCGAGAGGTCGTGGGTTCAATTCCCAAATTTTGCATGTTTGTGGAACTTTTTCTTCTGCTTTCTTTCTTTGTATTATGTTCGTGTACATTGTGAGCTGACGTATTTCCGTGACGGAAATACGTCAGTGAAGTTTGGTGGACCCCGGCATAAAACACTTTCGTGTTAAAAAACAAAGCAAACAAGGTTCGGCGGAAAAGTGCGCTGTCTTCGATTGACACGATAACGTCAGGAAGGTGGTTCCAGTCGTTTGTTGTATGGGGAATAAATGACTATAAAAAAATCACAGCATATCCACGGGGTGAATGATGATGAGTGGGCGAAGCTCCGGAGGGAATCATCGGATCTCCCGCTTAAGGGGACGCTAGCACAAACGCGTTAGAGACGTGCAGTACTCTCTAGTAAGGGGGAGCGGCCACAGCGTCTTACGCAGCCATTTACACATGCCGGAACGTGCACCGCGTTTGCCGACGCCATCACATGACTGCTGAGAGAGTATACCCCCCGTATTCATAAACGCTCCTCGACTTGAACTTGACTTGCCACCGCCTTGGGCAGCGCGTTCGAAACGCGTTGAAGGTAAGGCGGAGAGGCCACAGCGTCTTACACCAGCTTCTTACACGGGCCGTAACGCGCTAGCACAAACGCGTTAGAAACGCGCTAGAAACGCGGCCTTTCGTTAATGTTGGGTATTTATTGCCATCGTGGTGCTTGTGTCTATGTGTGCTTCGTGGCGTAGTGGGCTAACGCCGCGCGCTCGGAAGCGAGGGGTCCCTGGTTCGATTCCGCGCTACGGACACAACTTCGGAATTTTTTTTCTCATTTTTCTCAAACTGGTTACACACTACTACTACGACGAGGGACGAACGGGTGCCGCTTTACGGAGCTTCGCCCCTAAAACCTGTTTGTGGGACAAAAAGTACCTCTTACTTTACGACGATGACCAACTCGAGATTATAGATAAGTATAGGTGCTAGAATGAGCTCACTGCTAAGGATATGACGATGAAATACTTTATGAAGCACAGACTAAGGCTGGGGGTAGCGTTTACGCGCGGGTACGTACACCTCATGCGACGCACCGAGTCTCCAGACTGTGAATTGTGCAATGTCAAAGAGACTATAGGTCATGTGCTTTGTGACTGCCCTAGGTACGTGCAAGAGCGTCAAAGGTTAAATAATGACCTTACGCGTCTCGACAGCCCACCGTTGTCGGAGGACGTTATTTTAGGCCCTTGGCCAGACACTCAATCAAGTTTCAAGGCCATGCAGGCGCTACTGAACTTTTTAAAAAGTACGGGCCTGGACTGTAGGCTTTGAGCATGCCAAAGTGCTTGCCATATGTTTCATATCCTCCTTCTCTCATCATCGTCACCCATCATGCGCCTTTTTCTTCCCTCTTTTTTTCCCTCTTCCCCTTCCCCCAACGCAGAGTAGCTGGCTAGAGGAATTTACCTCAGGCCGACCTCTCTGCATTTCGCATCATTAAACTTATATCTCTCTCTCTACTTTATGAAATGCGCATAAGGGAAAAGCCTTTCTGCGCAGTGATAAAGATGGTAGATGATTGTCCAGTGAATGAGCAGAAATGGCATGCGACAATGAGCAAACAATACACACACACACACACACTCTTTCTCTCTCTCTCTCTTTCTCTCTCTCTCTCTCTCTCGCATCGCGCATTAGCGTCGGCGCGCTTGAATCGATGAGCGGCAATGTAGTGGGCGCGATCAGACAATCGGTGCAATGAACACATAAGTGTGCGGGCAAGGAAAAGAAGTCATTGACGAAGACAAAAAGAAAATACCGAATCAGTATCAACCGTAGATGACACAAAACTAGAACCTCGTGCGCATATTGGTGAAACCTGTATAGAGTGAGTGCTAACGTCTTAAAGGTGATAGTTAATTATCAACGTTGCAATTAAACTCTGCAAAACCGGCCGGTGTCGCAGAAATTGGCGGTGAGCTCTTCTAAAAGTCTGGGACGGTCTTCTTTTATACCAAATTATTTATCATTATCGAACTGTTTAAATTCACGCGCTAAGTCTGTGCGAACACGTGTAATGGATGCATTAACTCATGAATCGGTGTTGTAGTGGCCTCCGATGCCGTGGCACCGGACACATCCGACGAGAGTGCCGCGTTCCACGATGTGGGATCTGTCGGCGCTTCGGCCACGATGACTCCCAGTGCGTGCGTTCTTATGCCAGCGTTACAGGCCCACTCCGTAGCGACGTTGTGTCAGAACACCTGATGGACGCCGCAGACGCCGAAGAAGCTAGCAGGGAATACAACGACGGCGCGAAGACTGCTGCAACGCCCCCTGAAGCTTCTTCAGGAGCTGTTCAGGAAGCGAATGGTGGTGCCGAGCCCTCGGCTGCAGCATCGGAAACGATGCCAGAGACTACAACAGATGACGCAGAATCGAAGGCCGCAAACACGTCATTGTCAGTAGCGCAAGACGCCGACCAGGAGGTAACGGACGCCGAGATGCTCACGACCGGAAGCGTCGCTGCAAAGCGGCCTTACGAAGACTCCGACAACATAGGGAAAGCGAGTGCGTCCGGCACCGGCGAGCCTCCAACGAAGGCGTCGACTGGGCGGCGGTCTTCGGTTCAACCGAAGCCAAAGTTGCCGCCTGACCGTAGGGTGAACCCTACAACGCCTCCGCACTAGCGGAGGTGACGTTCCAGACGACTTCAACGAGGATGCCAAGAAACCCACTGTTGCGATGTGAGTAGGACGCCTGGCCAAGCAAACTCCATGAAATGGCGACTAACTTTCAATCTAGCCTTCGCGTTGCGACATTGAATGTGAGAGGACTGTGTTCGCGCAGGAGGCAATGTCAGATTAGTCGCACTCTTTTGGAAAATGACGTTGACCTTCTGGCTGTACAAGAAACAAAAATTGAAAGTGAGGAGCAAACAGAACAAATGGTTCAAATTTTTCGCTCTAGATACAATATATGTGTTTGCCACGCTGTTGGACGGTCAGGAGGCTGCGTCATTTTTATTCGCAATAGCATCGCGGTTGTTGAAAAAGTGTCCGCCTGCGATAGTGGGAGACTGGTTGCATGTGATTTTGTTTTTTCTGGATTACAGTGGCGTGCTGTGTGCATTTACGCACCAAACAAAATGCATGAACGTGAAATTTTTTTCAGGTATGCTGAAGGGTTTTTGAAAACAGAACGAAATATTGTGGTTCTAGGGGACTTTAATTGCGTCTGTAGAGCTGAGGACAAAACAACGGGTCTCAATGTGCGCGATAGAAGCGCTGAGCTTTTGAGTGCAATTGTGATTGAGAGAGAGCTTGAGGACATTGGTTATGTCATGACACGAGATGGCCAAGCACGATATACACATTTTCAAGGTGACTCCCATGCGAGGCTAGATAGAATATACATACCGGCGAAGTTTGTACCACTATGCTCCTCTTATGAAACACAACACCTTAGTTTTAGTGACCATTGTTTGGTAACGGTTACCATTGGCGAAAAACGAAAGGTTGTGAAGTTTAACTGGTTCCTATGGAAGTTTAATGAGAAACTGCTGCAAGATGAAGTATTTGTCACAAGAGCCAAAGCATGCCTTTCAAATGCCCTTCATACTGAAACT